>NC_053026.1:644525727-644825727 GCF_003073215.2 Triticum urartu | reverse complement strand
AAGAAGGTCTCGGAGGCAGCTGCTCCGTCCGCGCCGAGCCAGCCACCGCCGGAGCAAACGGCCGGTGGGGCAGGCACCGGCGGAGGAACACGCGTCGACGAGGGAACTCGCGGTGCTGCCAGGTCCAAGGACAAGGCTGCGCTGCCCATCGGCGGCGTAGCCGGCTCCCACAACGACCGGGCGCACTCCAAGACCTCGGCGTCCGTGCATGCACCGCGCCCATCTCAGGAGGCGCGGGACCGGCAGCGTCATGGTACTCACGGTACCATGCGCTCGCTGGATCCGGATCGGGCTGGTGGATCTCGGAGCGCTCCGGACCACCATGCACGTCAACCTGCTGGCGCGAGCGACATGCGGTCGCCTGGACGGGACGCTGCTCCTTCTAACGTGGTTAGAAGTCCGAGCATGTCCCGCTCCTCACACCGTTCGCTACCGCCGCCCGCCACCGCAGCCGAAGCTTTGGCGCGAGCTCAGCTGGTCCTCGACTACCCCCCAGCGCCGGACAAGATCGACGACTGGAGGGCCACTATCCAGAGTCTCATCGGCTTCGCCAACGGCGACACTCCTCGGCAGCCGAGCGCGTCGCAGCCGCAGCGAGTCAGCCAGGTACGTGCCGGTGGTGACAAGACTGGTGGGGGTGCAACTACTGTGCACTCCCCACCCCGAAGGCCGAGGTCGCCGACTCGCCGGATCCACCTCGACAGCGACTCCACCGCGTCGTCAGAGCCCTGAGCTCGTCGCGATCAGCGCCAAGTTCTTCAAGAACGGCAGCGGGAAGACGCCCGTACTCGCATCGAGCGGCGGAGAGAAGCGCGACGTCAATCAGACCAGCACGCTGGGCCCTCTATTGACATGCATGCGCCAGGGGAGCCAGGCGACTTGCCGTACCCGGTAGGTTGCCCTGCGTTCACTCGTGAGCTGCGGCAAGTCCAGTGGCCCAGTACGAAGAACTTCAAGCCAGATGTACCAGAGAAGTACGACGGCAAGTTGCATCCATCGGAGTTCCTCAGCGGCTACACCATCGCGGTGCAGGCTGCTGGGGGACGGGACGACAAGATCCTTGCCAACTACTTCCCGTTGGTGCTCAAGCCCAACGTCAGGTCCTGGCTCATGCACTTGCCGGACAACTCCATATCCTCCTGGGCTGACCTGTGCCATCAGTTTGTTGGCGCCTTCACAGGCGGCCACAAACCTCATGGACAAGAGAGAGATCTTCATCTGCTCGTCCAGAAGGAAGGAGAGCCCCTGCGCCAGTACATCCAGAGGTTCAGCCGTGTACACCACAACATCCCAAATATCCACCCCACCGCGGTAATCAGCGCGTTCCATCAGAACATGCGTAAGATTCGGGACGTCAACGAGCTATATGCCCTGGCCGACAAGTGTGCACGCGCTGAGGAAGGGAGGAAATTCCCCGGAGAAAGCACTGGAGCGGAAGGATCTGACAGTGAGGATGCTGCCCCGGCAAAGAAAAACCGGCGGCGCAACAGGAAGAAGAGAGGCAACGAGGTGCTGGTCGTTGAGAAGTCCGGCGATGAAGGTGGTGCCAAGAAGGCTGCAGTTGGTAGCTCCGGCAAGGAAGTTGCCGCGTGCACCAACTGTCAGGCCGTGGCGGTCGCCGACAAGCGGGACGGCTCCGACAAGCAATATTGCAAGATTCACCGCACCAAGGGCCACGACCTCCAAAACTGCAAGAAGGTCGAGCAGCTTGTCCAGCAACAGAAGGCTGAGTACGAGCGACGCGACAAGGAGAGAGCCTAGGGGGGTGCCGAGAAACCTGGCCAGAAGTGCACCGGCCAGGAAGGACGCCGCGGCAAGGCCAAGCAGCGGCTAGGAGACAGACCTCCCCGCTGTAGCGACAAGGACGAAGACGATGATGAGGATGAAGACATGGATGCCGTTGAGACCAGTGAGCAGGAGTTTCAGAAAGCCACAGAGGTCTTGTGCGTTGACGGGGGTGCTTCCCTGCATACCTCGCACCGCCAACTCAAACAGTGGGTGCGGGAAGTCAATGCAGCAGAACCACCCATCGAATCGCGCAAGCTTCTGAAGTGGTCCAGCACGCCTATCATCTTTGACATTGAGGACCATTCTGAAGTGGTCTGCTGATGTTGGTTTCGCCAACTATCCGCAACCTTAAAGTCACCAAGATGCTAGTTGACGGCGGGGCCGGCTTAAACCTGATCTCCTCCGCTGTACTCCGAAAACTCCAGATCCCTGACAGCGAGCTCGAAGAGACCGGCACATTCCAAGGAAGCAATCCGGGAAGGAGCAAGCCGAAGGGGAAGGTCACGCTGCCGGTAACATTCGGCAGCGAGTTAAACTTCAGGACTGAGAGGGTCACATTCGACGTTGCCGATATCCCGCTGCCTTACAATGGGATACTTGGCCGTCCAGCACTCGCCAAGTTCATGGCGGCCTCTCACTACGCGTATAACGTGCTGAAGATGCCAGGCCCGATAAGCGTCATTCCTGTCCCTGGCGACAAGAAGGATGCTCTTATCTGTGCCGACAAGATCTACCGGGAAGCAGCAGCCATGACAGACCGCGATCCATTTGCCGCTGAAGCTCCCGGGACCAAGAAGACCAAGTCCGGCAAGAGTTCTGGTGCCTACTCCAGAAAGCGCACCTCTTCGGAGTGCTGCGCTGCCGTTGAGGACGCACCATCGAGCTCCAGGAGGACCAAGTCCGGCAAGAGTTCTGATGCCCACTCCGGCAAGCGCGCCTCTTCGGAGTGCTGTGCTGCCGTCGAGGACACACCATCGAGCTCCACCGGCAAGTGCAAGAAGACGATGGCAGCTCCGCCAGAGACGAAGAGGGTATCCGCCAAGGTGGACGGCGCTGGTGGTACCTTCACCATCAGTGCCACGCTTGACCCTAAATAGGAAAGCGCGCTCGTTACTTTCCTGCGGGCGAACGTCGACGTGTTTGCATGGCAGCCGTCTGACATCCCCGGTGTTCCCAGGAAAGTGATTGAGCACCACCTTGCCGTTTGTCCCCACGCGCGGCCCGTCAAGCAGAAAGTCAGGAAGCAGGCAATGGAGCGCCAAGAATTCATTGCAGAAGAGATCAAGAAACTGGAAGCAGCAGGCCTCGTCAGAGGAGTGCTCCATCCCACGTGGTTGGCCAATCCTGTAGTCGTCCGCAAGGCAAATGGGAAATGGAGGCTTTGTATCGATTTCATCGATGTTAACAAAGCTTGTCCCAAAGAACCGTTTCCTTTGCCGCGCATCGACCAGATTGTTGACTCCACAGCTGGATGTGATTTGCTTTCATTTCTTGACGCATACTCAGGGTATCATCAAATCTTCATGGCAGAAGAGGATGAGGAGAAGACCGCATTTATTACTCCATGTGGCACATACTGCTTTGTACGGATGCCTTTCGGATTAAAAAATGCTGGTTCAACATTTGCAAGAGTAGTCCATATTGCTCTTGAGCCACAAATACACAGAAATGTGGAAGCCTACATGGATGATATAGTGGTCAAGAGCAAGGACAGAGCAACCCTGGTTCTAGATTTGGACGAGACCTTCGCAAATCTGCGCAGGATCAGCCTCAAGCTCAACCCAGAGAAGTGCGTGTTCGAAGTTCCCTCCGGCAAGCTTCTCGGGTTCTTCGTGTCTCAGCGGGGAATTGAAGCCAACCCCGACAAGATCAAGGCCATTGAGCAAATTGAAGCACCAAAGCGCGTCAAGGATGTACAGAAACTTGCCGGTTGCGTGGCTGCTCTCAGCAGGTTTATTTCTCGGTCTGCTGAGCGCGCCCTGCCGATTTTCAAATTATTGAAAAAGGCAGGTCCAATGAAATGGACTCCGGAAGCGGAGGCTGCGCTGCAAGACCTGAAGAGATACCTGTCCTCCCCTCCAATACTTGTCGCGCCTAAGCCACAAGAGAAGTTGCTGCTGTACATAGAGGCAACCAATCAAGTGGTTAGTGCTGCGTTGGTAGCAGAGAGGGAGGCAGATGATGAGCCAGCAATCGCGGCAAGCGCATCCAGCGACAAGCAGGGGGCTTCCCTGACACGCTCTGGTCCCGACAAAGATGGATCTGCGCAGATGCATGAGGAGACGCGGAAGAAAATGGTGCAGCGCCCAGTTTACTTTGTCAGTTCCCTCCTGCGGGGGGCTAGGTCAAGGTACTCTGGTGTGCAGAAACTGCTTTTCGGCCTTCTCATGGCCTCGAGAAAGCTGCGCCATTACTTCCAAGCACATGAGATCACAGTTGTCACTCGCTTTCCGCTGAAGAGGATATTGCAGAATCCAGAAGCGACAGGCAGGATTGTTGAGTGGGCACTGGAACTGTCAAGCTTTGGTCTCAAGTTTGAAAGCACTTCAACTATCCAGAGCAGAGCATTCGCAGAATTTATAGCAGAATGGACGCCAACATTAGATGAAGAAATTCCAGAAATGAGCATCCCCGACAAGGAGGCAAGCAAAGAGTGGCTGATGTACTTTGATGGTGCCTTTTCGCTGCAAGGCGCCGGCACTGGTGTGCTGCTTATCGCACCCACCGGAGAGTACCTCAAGTACATAGTCCAGATGCACTTTCCCAAGGAGCAAGCAAAAAATAATACGGCAGAGTACGAAGGCTTGCTTGGCGGTCTCCGGATCGCGGCAGACCTTGGGATCAAGAAGCTCCTTGTCAGGGGTGACTCGCAGCTTGTCGTCCGCGAAGTAAACAAGAATTATCAGAGTCCGTTGATGGAAGCTTACGTCGACGAAGTGAGAAAGCTAGAAGAGCGCTTTGACGGCCTACAAATGGAGCACGTTCCGAGATCTCAGAACGCCCTTGCTGATGGCCTGTCAAAGTGCGCCGCACTTAAGCTACCTGTGGAACCAGGGACCTTTGTGCTCAAGCTGACCCAACCGTCCGTAACACCATCAACTGGACAAAGCAAGAAGAGGAAGTTGATTCCTGGTGACTACCTGCCGGCAGAGCTTCCCGAAGCAGCCGCCAAGAAGATCCCCAAGATCAACACCGAAGGCGCTGAGGAGCAGTCTGCTCCGGCAAGCCCTAGGGCTTGTTCCGTTGAAGCAGAAGCTCCCGGCAAGCTTGTCACGGAATGTCACGCTCCGGCAGAGACACAGCTTCTCGCCGTAGAAGCGGATATTCCCGCAGCAATCTCCAAGATCAACGCCAAGAGCGCCGGGGAGCAAGATGCTCCGGCAAGCCCCAGGGTTTGTTCCATTGAAGCTGAAGCTCCCGGAAAACTTGTCGGGGAACGTCAAGCTCCGGCAGAGACACAGCTTCTCGCCGTAGAAGCGGATGTTCCCGCGGCAGCAGAGTTGCCTTTAGTCCTTGTTGTCGAGCCACAGGCTCCAACGTGGGCGCAGCAGATTGTCCGTTTCCTTCAGACAGGAGAACTTCCCGAAGAGCAAGAAGAAGCCGAAAGAGTAGCCCGGCAGTCGAGTATGTACCAGTTCGTCGACAAGACACTGTACAGAAGAAGACTCAACGGTGTGAAATTGAGGTGTATTCCGCGGGAAGACGGACAAAAGCTGTTGGCAGAGATATATGGAGGCATATGTGGACACCACATTGGCGCAAGAGCACTCGTCGGCAAAGCATTCCGGCAAGGTTTCTTCTGGCCAGCAGCCCTCCAGGATGCAACTGCACAAGTAACCAAGTGTGAAGCGTGCCATTCCATTCCAAGCAGATACACCAGCCAGCTCAAGCTCTCCAGACGATCCCTTTATCCTAGCCATTTTCGGTCTGGGGGCTCGACATCCTCGGCCCCTTCCCCCGAGCTGTCGGGGGCTTTGAGTACTTGTACGTCGCAATCGACAAGTTCACAAAGTGGCCGGAAGTGGAACCGGTGAGGAAGGTGACCGCACAGTCAGCCGTCAAGTTCTTCAGGTCGATTGTTTGCCGCTTCGGGATCCCCAACAGGATAATCACCGACAACGGCACACAATTCACGAGCCACGCCTTCATGCAGTACGTCTGAGATCTCGGCACCAAGGTCTGCTTCGCTTATGTTGCTCACCCAAAAAGCAACAGTCAAGTGGAGAGGGCGAACGCCGAGGTGCTGCGCGGGCTCAAGACCAGAACTTTCGACAGGCTGCACAAGTGCGGAAGAAACTGGATCGAGGAGCTACCGGTGGTTCTTTGGTCGATCAGAATGACGCAAAATCGAGCCACTGGACAGACACCCTTTGCTCTAGCCTATGGAGCAGAGGCAGTTACCCCCACGGAACTCGTATACGGGTTACCTCGAGTGCTCGCTTATGATGAGCTTGAGCAAGAGCGGCTGCGGCAAGATGACGCGCTGCTCCTTGAGGAAGATCGTCTCCAGGCTGCTGTGCGAGCTGCTCGCTACCAGCAAGCTCTGCGCCGCTACCACAGCCGCAGAGTCAATGCCAGGAGTCTCGAGGAAGGCGACCTTGTTCTTCGGCGCGTTCAGTCGGCCAAGAATTCCAACAAGTTGACGCCGAAGTGGGAAGGCCCTTACCGGGTGAAACGAGTCACAAGGCCTGGCGCTGTCCGCCTTGAGACCGAAGATGGCATTCCAGTGAGCAACTCCTGGAACATCGAGCATCTTCGTAAGTTTTACCCGTAAGGCGCGGTTGTCGGACCCTGTCCGCCAACCACCCTTCTGTACAAGTCTTGCCGCTGTTGCATGTAATCCTTTGTACAGAGCCAGGCGCAGACCCTGAGCACTAGTAAATGAAGCACTGCCACCCCGGGGTTATAGCATGCATGCTAGGTTGAGTCTCGTCCTTGGTTAGGGTTGATAGTGCCTAACAGCGACTAACCCCTAACTTAGAGGTCGAGTGTCCGTCCCTTTGCTCTTCTTTCGTTCGCAGGGCTCGCATATCCTGGCCAGACCGCTTGAGGACGAAAAGGAGAAGAAGGGCGCGCCGACACCTGAGCCTCGGCAAGCCAATATTGCCGAGGGTTGCGGGTACCAAGATCCGTTCCCGGCAAGCCAGAGTTGCCGGGGGCTGCAAAATCAGATAAGTCTTTCGTCCCTCATCATGCATCCTCTTATGGACTGGGGAATGTGAAACCGCGTTTCTTCCCGAAAACTGCCGTGCTCCCCCGACTCTAGGCCCTGGAGCGCGTTCCCGGGGCCAAGTTTGGTCATAGCCGCGACAGCAAAGGGATGAAACGAGGAGGCCGCACCCACCTTGTTCCCGCCTCCGTCAAAGGCATGAGGAAGGTCGAGCGACGTGGGAAGGCGGCAGGGCCTGTTGCCGGGAATGTCTGTCCGAGGGGTACTAGGGATTTGCTCCTTGGCGTGGGTTCGACCCGCGAGGCAAATAACCCGGCAAACATCCCCTTTCCATTAAAAAACTTCCCACTCAGGTACAGTCCAAAGAGGATGAAAAACATGAAAGAGAGGATTACAAGTTTTAGATGCAGCTAAGGCCCGAGGGCTTACAAATTAAAAAGATAAGGTGCCCGTAATCCCTTTCCTGTCCCTCTCTTCAGGAGGTAGGTCAAGGAGGCGAAAAGGGGAAAAGGGGCGCCTAGGCGAGCCACAGGTGCCAGAAGACACCAAGAGAACATCCCGGGGGGCCGACCGAGGGCTTGACGGTGATGGCGACGCCGGAAGCGGGGCTCGAAGACGGGGCGGCAGGACGTCAGCACGCTGTCGAGGGCACCACGCCTTCGTACTCCGACCTGACGGCCTTGCCGCCAGCCCTCTTCCCCTTCCGCAGCCTCCCTATGCCAGTCGCCCAAGGAGACGCCCCCAGGGAGTTCAAGGAGCCGGCGACACGGATGATGGGGTCGCCGGTGCCGCGCGGAGCGGCGTCCGACACCTAGTCGGACCCGCCATCCCGCCGCTCGCTCCCTTCATCGTCGCTGTCGCTCTCCTCCTCGTCGCTATCGCTCGAGGAGGAGCCTTCACTATCGGAGGAGCTGTCCACGCAGCACTTCGCCCGAGTGCCGAAGCACCCGAAGACCTTGACGGAGAGGAGATCGCCCTCCATCAACTTAAAATGGAGGGTGAGCCCCCCCGTCAGGCTGTGGATACGGGCGAACGTCTTCCACCCTCGATCAAGATACATCACATTAGGGGCTGGGAATACAACGCGGACTCGCGTGCCGCTGATCCCACAGCCCCTCATGTGCAGCCTCAGTGTCTCGGGCGGGTCCGACTCCATCACGCTCGCGAACGGAGCTGGGAGCCGGAGGCGACGACGAGGCGCCCGGCGCAGCCTGACGAAGAACTCGCAAGGGTTGTCCCCTATATGGACCGCCGCGGGGAGAGGAACCGCTGGCGGAGGCGAAGCTGGCGCGCCGCCTCGTCCGCCTCTTCCACGAGCGCCTCGACCTCGTCCACGACCTCGCCCCCTCCCTCTTCCCCTGATGGCTGGCTCTGCCACCATGGGCGCGGGAGAGGGAGAGGCGCGCTGTCTGGCGGCGACCCTTGCCGCCACCGATGAAGGGCCAGGGTTCCCTTTCTCCATAGCAGATGAGAGGAAGGGGAGCAGAAGCTGAAGAAGGGAGGAGATGGAAGAGTGCGGGCTTCCGTGCTCCCCTCCCGCTCTTTATAAAGGAGCGAGGTGGGGGCTCAGCCGCCCCGCTCAGCGAATCGAGGCACGGGAAGGGCAGGGAGTCGGGGCCGACCCGCTGCCTCTGCCCGCGGCGGCCCAGATTCCCACTTCCACCGTCCACGACCCCAAGCGCATGGGAGCCGCGTGGCGAAGATGCGGAACCGAGGCGGCAAATGAGGCGGCCTCGGAAACCGCGCACCGGCTCCGTCCAGTAAATGCACCACGCCTACCTTCGTTTAGGAAGGAGGGCGTGAACCGTCCCCTTCATCATGGCCTGACGCATGCCCGTGGGGCTTAGTCCCGCGCACGCCGCCCACGTCACCCACGACGCCGCGTTTGACGCGCGCCGTTCTGGGCGTGCGCGGTGGAAGCGGAGAGATGTACGGCGTAACCTAGGCCGCGCGTGCCCGTGCACTGTTTTGGGCCTGGCCCAACAGCGCTCGGCACCGTGTCTGGACCAGGCCCGGGGGCTCCTGTCGGTGTACTAGAGTAGGGGTACCCTAGTACCCCGAACTTGTGCACGGGCAGTCGCAGCATCCCCGCGGCAAGCTTGCCGGGTAACCGCCAGGGTCCTCCGCGGCTGCTTTGAAGACCATTCAAGAACAAAGTATCCAAGACAGGACCCCGGCGAGAGGAGCTTGCCGGGAAGGCTATCGAAAGCATCTCAAGGCCCCGGCAAGGGGAGCTTGCCGGGAAGGAAACGAGACCCCGGCAAGAGGAGCTTGCCGGGAAGGCCAACCCAGGCGTACCAAGGAAACCTGCCACGACGCGCAACCCGTCCCGGCAAGACCCGATGAGCGACAAGCTCCCGGACGCGACAAGACGACGACCGCGGCGAGGAGTTTGCCGCGGGAACCGCCTCTCCGAGCCCGCGCTCCAGCACAACCACCACGTGTCGCTCTGGGGGCCCCTCCCAAGCACACGTGGCAGGAGGTCGCGCAGCTAGGGGTGCGAGGTGGCGAGCAGGCGCTGACGAGATAACCATCGTGGCAAACGGTGGCGTCCCTAGCGGTCCCTCTCGGTACTGTTTAGGCGACACAGACGGGCATTTAATGCCCTTGTCCCCTGCCGTCAGGGTTAGGTATGATAGCACTGTAGCGGGTAGCTGTGCCTACTACAGCACCTAGCTGTGCCTATCCACGGCACCCTTTCCATTTTTTCCCTTGGCCCCCGTTGCTCTATGTCGGTAACCCCTTGAGTATAAAAGGAGGCCCGTGTGCAACGTAGAGGGGGGGTCGGCCATTTTGAGAGCCTTCGGGAGGAGGCCATTCGAACGCCCACGCTCGGTCTCGCTAGTCGCCGGTGTGTACTGTAGCACCCCGCGCTCCCGAGCTAGAAATCAATACCAAACCACAAAGCAGGAGTAGGGTTTTACGCATCCGTGCGGCCCGAACCTGGGTAAATCGCTCGCGTGCTTCGCCTCGATTTACTCTTCGCACGACCAACCGCCCGCGTGCTTCGTCTCGATCTGCTCTTTGCGCAACCTCCGCCCCCCGCCGAACCGAAAGGGACCCGGTCCGCCGGTCCCATAGGTGTCCGTGGATCAGAAACCCCGGCAATAGGTTTCACTAGTGGCTTCTCTCAAGAGTATAAGTATTCTACGATGGGTGAACAAATTACTATTGAGCAATTGACAGAATTGAGCATAGTTATCAGAATATCTAGGTATGATCATGTATATAGGCATCACGTTCGAGACAAGTAGACCAAAACGATTCTGCATCTACTACTATTACTCCACTCATCGATTGCTATCCAGCATGCATCTAGAGTATTAAGTTAAAAACAGAGTAACGCCTTAAGCAAGATGACATGATGTAGAGGGATAGTTTCATGCAATATGATAAAAACCCCATCTTGTTATCCTCGATGGCAACAATACAATACGTGCCTTGCTGCCCCTTTTGTCACTGGGAAAGGACACCACAAGATTGAACCCAAAGCTAAGCACTTCTCCCATGGAAAGAAAAACCAATCTAGTAGGCCAAACCAAACTAATAATTCGAAGAGACTTGCAAAGATAACCAATCATACATAAAAGAATTCAAAGAAGATTCAAATATTATTCATAGATAGACTATATCATAAACCAACAATTCATCGGTCTTAACAAACACACCGCAAAAAGAAGATTACATCGAATAGATCTCCACGAGAGAGGGGAGAACATTGTATTGAGATCCAAAAAGAGAGAAGAAGCCATCTAGCTACTAGCTATGGACCCGTAGGTCTGAAGTAAACTACTCACACTTCATCGGAAGGGCTTGGATGATGATGTAAAAGCCCTCCGTGGTTGATGCCCCCTCCGGCGGAGCTCCGGAACAGGACCCAAGATGGGATCTCGTGGATACAGAAAGTTGCGGTGGTGGAATTAGGTTTTTGGCTCCATCTCCGATCGTTTGGGGGTATGTGGATATATATATAGGAGGAAGAAGTACGTGGTGGAGCTTCGAGGGGCCCATGAGGCAGGGGGCACGCCCTAGGGGGGGCGCCCTCCACCCTCGTGACCACCTTGTGGCTTTCTTGATAGAGGGTCCAAGTCTCCTGGATCTTATCTCAGGAGAAAATCACGTTTTTGAAGGTTTCATTCCGTTTGGACTCCGTTTGATATTCCTTTTCTTGGAAACCCTAAAATAGGCAAAAAAACAGCAATTCTGGGCTGGGCCTCGGGTTAATAGGTTAGTCCCAAAAATAATATAAAAGTGGAAAATAAAGCCCAATAATTTCTAAAACAGTAGATAATATAGCATGGAGCAATCAAAAATTATAGATACGTTGGATACGTATCAAGCATCCCCAAGCTTAATTCCTTCTCTTCCTCGAGTAGGTAAATGATTAAAAAAGAATTTTTGATGCGGAGTGCTACTTATCATTATTTTAATGTAATTATTCTTAATTATGGTATGAATATTCGGATCCGAAAGATTCAAGACAAAGTTCATATTGACATAAAAATGATAATACTTCAAGCATACTAACTAAGCAATTATCTCTTCTCAAAATAACAAGTCCAAAGAAAGTGCATCCCTACAAAATCATATAGTTTAGTCATGTTTCATTTTCGTCACACAAGAATGCTCTCATCATGCACAACCCCTATGACAAGCCAAGCAATTGTTTCATACTTTAGTAATCTCAAACCTATAAACTTTCACGCAATATATGAGCGCGAGCCATGGACATAGCACTATGGGTGGAATAGAATATAATGAGGGGGTTATGTGGAGAAGACTCAAAGGGAGAAAGTCTCACATTAACGAGGCTAATCAATGGGCTATGGAGATGCCCACCGAATGATGTTAATGCAAGGAGTAGGGATTGCCATGCAACGGATGCAGTAGAGCTATAAATGTATGAAAGCTCAACAAAAGAAACTAGTGGGTGTGCATCCAACTTGCTTGCTCATGAAGACCTAGGGCACTTGAGGAGGCCCATTGTTGGAATATACAAGCCAAGTTCTATAATGAAAAATTCTCACTAGTATATGAAAGTGATAATATGAGAGACTCTCTACTATGAAGATCATGGTTCTACTTTGAAGCACAAGTGTGGTAAAAGGATAGTAACATTGTCCCTTCTCTCTTTTTCTCTCATTTTTTTTTGTTTTTTGGGCCTTCTCTTTTTTTATGGCCTTTCTTTTTTTGGGCCTTCTCTTTTTTTGGTCTTTCTTTTTTTATATACCTCACTTGGGACAATGCTCTAATAATGATGATCATCACACTTCTATTTATTTACAACTCAATGATTACAACTCGATACTAGAACAAAGATGACTCTATATGAATGCCTCCGGCGGTGTACCGGGATATGCAATGAACCAAGAGTGACATGTATGGAAGAATTATGAACGGTGGCTTTGCCACAAATACTATGTCAACTACATGACCATGTTAAGCAATATGACAATGATGAATGTGTCATGATGAACGGAATGATGGAAAGTTGCATGGAAATATAACTCGGAGTGGCTATGGAAATGCCATAATAGGTAGGTATGGTGGCTGTTTTGAGGAACATATAAGGAGGTTTATGTGTGAAAGAGCGTATCATATCACGGGGTTTGGATGCACCAGCGAAGTTTGCGCCAACTCTGAATGTGAGAAAGGGCAATGCACGGTACCGAAGAGGCTAGCAAGGATGGAAGGGTGAGAGTGCGTATAATCCATGGACTCAACATTAGTCATAAAGAACTGACATACTTATTGCAAAAATCTACAAGTCATCAAAAATCTCGGCACTACGCGCATGCTTCTAGGGGGATAGATTGGTAGGAGAAGACCATCGCTCGTCCCCGACCGCCACTCATAAGGAAGACAATCAAATAACACCTCATTCTTCAAATTTGTTGCATAACGTTTACCATACGTGTATGCTACGGGACTTGCAAACTTCAACATAAGTACTTCCCAATTTCACAACTACTCAACTAGCATGACTTTGATATTATTACCTCCATATCCCAAAACAATCATCAAGCATCAAACTTTTCTTAGTATTCAACATATCCCAAAAAATTTATTATTAATCTTGCATACCAAGCATATTAGGATTTTAAGAAAATTACCATGCTATTAAGACTCTCAAAATAATCTAAGTGAAGCATGAGAGATCAATAGTTTCTATAAAACAAATCCACCACCGTGCTCTAAAAGATATAAGTGAAGTACTAGAGCAAAACTATAAAGCTCAAAGGATATAAGTGAAGCACATAGAGTATTCTATCAAATTAAAAATCATGTATGGCTCTCTAAAAAGGTGTGTACAGCAAGGATGATTGTGGTAAACTAATAAGAAAAGACTCAAATCATAAAAGACGCTCCAAGCAAAACACATATCATGTGGTGAATAAAAATATAGCTCCAAGTAAAGTTACTGATAGAAGTAGACGAAAGAGGGGATGCCTTCTGGGGCATCCCCAAGCTTTGGCTTTTAGGTGTCCTTATATTATCTTGGGGGTTCCATGGGAATCCCCAAGCTTAAGCTCTTGCCACTTCTTGTTCCATAATCCATCAAATCTTTACCCATAACTTGAAAACTTCACAACACAAAACTTAAAGTAGAAAATCTCGTGAGCTCCGTTAGCGAAAGAAAACAAATGACCACTTCAAGATATTGTAATGAACTCATTATTTATTTATATTGGTGTTATAACTGCTGTATTACAGCTTCTCTATGGATTATAAACTATTTTACTAGCCATAGATTCATCAAAATAAGCAAACAACACACGGAAAACAGAATCTGTCAAAAACAGAACAGTCTGTAGTAATCTGTAGCTAGCGCAAGATCTGGAACCCCAAAAATTCTAAAATAAATTCCTGGACGTGAGGAATTTATCTATTAATCATCTTAAAAAATAATTAACTAAATATCCCTTTCCAAATAAAAATTACAGCAGTTCTTGTGAGCGCTAAAGTTTCTGTTTTTTACAGCAAGTTCTACAAGACTTTCCCCAAGTCTTCCCAACGGTTCTACTTGGCACAAACACTAATTAAACACAAAAAACACAACCAAAACAGAGGATAAATAATTTATTTATTACTAAACAGGACCAAAAATCAAGGAATAAAAATAAAATTGTGTTGCCTCCCAACAAGCGCTATCGTTTAACGCCCCTATCTAGGCATAACAAGCAAGAATAGATCTAGGTATTGCCATCTTTGGTAGGCAATCCATAAGTGGCTCTCATGATAGATTCATATGGTAATTTTATTTTGTTTCTAGGGAAGTGTTACATGCCCTTTTTTAATGGAAATTGAAATCTAATATACCCTTCCTTCATATCAATAATTGCACCAACCGTTCTAAGGAAAGGTCTACCAAGAATAATAGGGCAAGAAGGATTGCAATCTATGTCAAGAATGATAAAATCTACGGGCACATACTTCCTATTAGCAAAAATAAGAACATCATTAATTCTTACCATAGGTTTCTTAATAGTGGAATCCGCAAGATGCAAGTTTAGAGAGCAATCATCAAAATCACGGAAATCTAGTAAATCACACAAAGTTTTGGGAATAGTAGAGACACTAGCACCCAAATCACACAAAGCATAAATCTCATAATTTTTAATTTTAACTTTAATAGTTGGTTCCCACTCATCATAAAGTTTTCTAGGGATACACAAAAACTGTTGGGGAACGTAGTAATTTCAAAAAATTTCCTACGCACATGCAAGATCATGGTGATGCATAGCAACGAGGGGAGAGTATGATCTACGTACCCTTGTAGATCGCAACAAAAGCGTTGACACAACGTTGAGGAAGTAGTCGTACGTCTTCTTCCCGATCCGACCGATCCAGGCACCGTTACTCCGGCACCTCCGAGTTCTTAGCACACGTTCAGCTCGATGACGATCCTCGGGCTCCGATCCAGCAAAGCGTCGAGGAAGAGTTCCGTCAGCATGACGGCGTGGTGACGATCTTAATGTACTACCGACGCAGGGCTTCGCCTAAGCACTACAACAATATGACCGAGGTAGAATATGGTGGCAGGGGGCACCGCACACGGCTAAGGAACGATCTCAATGATCAATTGTGTGTCTAGAGGTGCCCCCTGCCCCCGTATATAAAGGGGCAAAGGGGGAGAGGTGCGGCCATCCCCTTGGTGCGCCAGGAGGAGTCCTACTCCTACCGGGAGTAGGACTCCCCCCCTCCAATCCTATTCCAACTAGGATTCTCCAAAAGGAAAAGAGAAAGAGGGGGGCCGGCCCCTTCTCCTAGTCCTAATAGGACTAGGGAAGGGGGGGAGGCGCAGCCCTATGTGGGCTGCCTTCTCACCTTTCCACTAAGGCCCATGTTAGCCCATTTGGCTCCCGGGGGGTTCCGGTAACCCTCCCGGTATTCCGGTAAAATCCCGATTTCACCCGGAACACTTCCAATGTCCAAACATAGGCTTCCAATATATCAATCTTTATGTCTCGACCATTTCGAGACTCCTCGTCATGTCCGTGATCACATCCGGGACTCCGAACAACCTTCGGTACATCAAAATGCATAAACTCATAATAACTGTCATCGTAACGTTAAGCGTGCGGACCCTACGGTTTGAGAACAATGTAGACATGACCGAGATACGTCTCCGGTCAATAACCAATAGCGGGACCTGGATGCCCATATTGGCTCCTACATATTCTACGAAGATCTTTATCGGTCAGACCGCATAACAACATACGTTGTTCCCTTTGTCATCGGTATGTTACTTGCCCGAGATTCGATCGTCAGTATCCAATACTTAGTTCAATCTCGTTACCGGCAAGTCTCTTTACTCGTTCCGTAATACATCATCCCGCAACTAACTCATTAGTTGCCATGCTTGCAAGGCTTAAGTGATGTGTATTACCGAGAGGGCCCAGAGATACCTCTCCGACAATCGGAGTGACAAATCCTAATCTCGAAATACGCCAACCCAACATCTACCTTTGGAGCCACCTATAGTACTCCTTTATAATCACCCGGTTACGTTGTGACGTTTGGTAGTACCCAAAGTGTTCCTCCGGTAAACGGGAGTTGCATAATCTCATAGTCATAGGAACATGTATAAGTCATGGATAAAGCAATAGCAACATACTAAACGATCGGGTGCTAAGCTAATATAATGGGTCATGTCAATCAGATCATTCAACTAATGATGTGACCTCGTCAATCAAATAACAACTCTTTGTTCATGGTTAGAAAACATAACCATCTTTGATTAACGAGCTAGTCTAGTAGAGGCATACTAGTGACACTCTGTTTGTCTATGTATTCACACATGTATTATGTTTCCGGTTAATACAATTCTAGCATGAATAATAAACATTTATCATGATATAAGGAAATAAATAATAACTTTATTATTGCCTCTAGGGCATATTTCCTTCAAAAACAATAGCTCAACGCAACCAACGTGCTTAGGGGTTGTCAATCCCTTCACGGTCACTTACGAAAGTGAGATCTGATAGAGATGATACATAATATTTTTGGTATTTTTGGTACAGAGATGCAAAATAAAAAGTAAAAGAAAAGTAAAAGCAAAGCAATAATAAAGTGATGAAGATTGATATGATGAGAAAGAGACCCGGAGGCCATAGGTTTCACTAGTGGCTTCTCTTAAGAGCATAAGTATTCTACGGTGGGTGAACAAATTACTGTTGAGCAATTGACAGAATTGAGCATAGTTATGAGAATATCTAGGTATGATCATGTATATAGGCATCACGTCGGAGACAAGTAGACCGAAATGATTCTGCATCTACTACTATTACTCCACTCATCGACCGCTATCCAGCATGCATCTAGAGTATTAAGTTAAAACAGAGTAACGCCTTAAGAAAGATGACATGATGTAGAGGGATAGTTTCATGCAATATGATAAAAACCCCATCTTGTTATCCTCATTGGCAACAATACAATACGTGCCTTGCTGCCCCTTCTGTCACTGGGAAAGGACACCGCAAGATTGAACCCAAAGCTAAGCACTTCTCCCATGGCAAGAAAAACCAATCTAGTAGGCCAAACCAAACTAATAATTCGAAGAGACTTGCAAAGATAACCAATCATACATAAAAGAATTCAGAGAATATTCAAATATTATTCATAGATAGACCGGATCATAAACCCACAATCCATCGGTCTCAACAAACACACCGCAAAAAGAAGATTACATCGAATAGGTCTCCACGAGAGAGGGGGAGAACATTGTATTGAGATCCAAAAAGAGAGAAGAAGCCATCTAGCTACTAGCTATGGACCCGTAGGTCTGAAGTAAACTACTCACACTTCACCGGAGGGGCTTGGATGATGATGTAGAAGCCCTCCGTGATTGATGCCCCCTCCGGCGGAGCTCCGGAACAGGCCCCAAGATGGGATCTCGTGGATACAGAATGTTTCGGCGGTGGAATTAGTTTTTTGGCTCTGTCTCCGATCATTTGGGTTTACGTGGATATATATAGGAGGAAGAAGTACGTCGGTGGAGCTTCGAGGGGCCTACGAGGCAGGGAGCGCGCCCTAGGTGGGGGCGCCCTCCACCCTCGTGACCACCTCATGGCTTTCTTGATAGAGGGTCCAAGTCTCCTGGATCTTATCTGATGAGAAAATCACGTTTTCGAAGGTTTCATTCCATTTGGACTCCGTTTGATATACCTTTTCTTTGAAACCCTAAAACAGGCAAAAAACAACAATTCTGGGTTGGGCCTCCAGTTAATATGTTAGTCCCAAAAATAATATAAAAGAGGATAATATAGCCCAATAATGTCTAAAACAATAGATAATATAGCATGGAGCAATCAAAAATTATAGATACGTTGGAGACATATCAGCAACCAATAGCTATTAAATCATCTTTGGATTTCCTTCATAATAGCGCCCTAAAGGATCATTCAAGTGCTCGTGAGTTGGCCAAATTTGGATTGACTAAGGCCATGTTACCACCTCGTTCTCTTAATTTTGATGATCATCAGTTGGATAATTCTATGACCAGCATAGAGGTGGAATCTTTACTTTCATTTGGTTATTTTATTTGCGATATGTCCAAAAGACAGGAGTGTGTGGACCACAAATTGTTCTTGGGATCGAATTTTGGGCACATTTATTTGTAGTCAATCCCGTGAGCAACTCTTGAAGAAATTTTGGATCTTTGGCAAGCAGGATATTCTAATGAGCAGATTATGATGGCGTTATCTCTCAAAGATGTACCGAATAAGGAGTCCATTTTTATAAGACTGAATAGATGTCATCTATGTTTTCGGTCATCACACCCTGGAGAGGATTGCCCTACAATTTCCTGCGTAAGTTGCATTGATTTGGGTTATACTTGTAGTAATCATAATGGTCTGTTACAAATGTGTTTTCTCATTTGCTTGAGAGTAATGCATGCACTATTGGGCTTCAATGTCGTATTTGTATGCAATTGGGCCATATGGGCTGGCAATGTTATAGTAGGATGGGTGCACCTACACGTATGATGTGGAAACAGAAAATCTCGAGCTATGGGAATGGCCAATTTTCAAAACGGATACCGCTGCAATCGGGTCATCCTAAAGTTTGGCGTAGAAAATCCTCGAAACTGAATATGCGATATAAGCTCAATAAACAAGTCTAGATTCCTAAATAGTTGGAGAGAGAAGCGCAGGTCTATCCCAATCTTAACCAAAATACCCTGGACGCTCCACATTCTACATAGATAATCGTAACGACTCTAGTTCCCCAAAACCACCCCCCCGCTCTCGTCTGCTCCGCCACCCTGCAACATTGCTCCCAAATCTTGTGCTTTCTCTGTCTCTAGCGCCATGGCGAACCTTTCCGTGCTACCCTACCAGTTTGTTCCGGGCGTCATGAACATCCAGCAAGGACCAGAAGGAAGGCTGCAGAGGAATATGATGGTGGTGGACGATCCTCCGCTCGACCACGCGAGGTTTGCTTTTGTCTTTGTAGTCCCTCCTCCTCCAGATCTGCAAGAGAGGTTGTTCTTGCTGAGGTTAGGAGAGTTCTGAGGGATGATCATGATGCGCATACTACTGAGGGGGAAATGTATCCTTTTTATGTGGGTCTAGTCTGCTTTGAAGATAGAATCATCAGGGACGCTATGGTTGATTTGGGGGGACAAGCTTTAGATTAACACTCTAACTTCTATTTGTTGAGACATGATGATGGTCCAAACATGAGGCGTCCGATTATGTTGCTAGGTTTCCCTCTAGACTATCAAATAGAGCATTATATTATGAAGGCCGTGTCATGCTTTGGTAGATGTATGTTCTGGCACCGTCCATGCCACAAGAAAGCTAGAGTGCTTGTTAGAGTTCTGATTAATGAGCTCAAATTGGTGCCATTCAGTCTAGTCATCATGAGATTCACGGATATTAGCGGCATGGGTAGATCTTGGACTGTGCCTGTGAATGTGCTTAACGCTAGAAACCCCAGTCTAGGATTGGAAGTGAATGAGGAACAATTTCCTCCTGTGGGGGCCTCTCCTCACCCCACCCAGCTGCCCTTTCTGAATGCAATGCAGCAAGCTCATCACAATGCACAGGTCTGGCAGTTGGAAAATGCCGCGAACGCTTGGGACGCAGTGCCTTCACCTCAACCACCTCACCAAGGATGGGGAGAATGGCCAGTTCTACCCCTAGTGTCGCAGTAGTACCGGGGTTTCAGTTATCGACAGTCCACTGTTTATGACGGGCCCTCAATGATGGATGGAATTGAGACAACTGACGTTGGTTTTGATGATGGTTTACGCCTATGGAATGAGCATGTGCAGATGGTGGGGCAAGCTGTTGAAGATGTTCTGAATGGGGGACCGGGAAATGAGTTCAATTTCATTCAGATCAATGATCACAGTGTTCACCGGGAAATGAACCTTCTGGAGTTCTTGATTCACTTCTATGCAACTATTTACAATCCTAGGATTGGATGGAAGCACTCTGACTCTGATCTGCATGATCATTGGCTCAGTTTTGCAGGTGGAATGCAACTATTTCTGAATGAGCTGGTGCAAGTGGCTTGCACCACTAGATTTCCTTTCTCACCTTTTGTTGCAGACAATCAGGTCATCTATTGCAGTCAGGAAGTATGGTCAGTATGTAACAACAACTTTGTACTTGGGGAGGACACATTGTATGCGATGCAGCAGGGCAATGCTATGGACTTTTCTTTCTCTGACAGTTCTGTGGACCAAGCTGAAGAGAGCGAGGAGATGGTACTTGATATTGTAACATCTCCCAAGAGATGTCGCCCTACTGCACCTCTGGATGTTACTCAAGTTTGTCGCAGTGTCAGAGCTACTAGATATTTGGGTTTCAAAGTACCATCTATGTCAGATAAAAGAAGGAAAGAGTCACATGTCAAACCTAGGCAGATTCCTGAGATTGGTGGTTGTCACTCGGTTCAAGATATGGAAGATCAGCCAAATCTAAAGCAAGCTCCACCTCCTCCAACTCCTGTAGAAACTTTGCAGCATATGGGAATCAACACTTGTGGGATCCCTCCTGAGGAAATCACTGAAGATAGGCTGATGCAGGGAGTGGAAGAACAGAACCTTGACGACGCCTAAGTGTCTACTTTTACCTAAGCTTCTTGTTGCGTGCTGCTTCATTTTTCTTGCTTTATCTTTCCCTGAATTTTATTTCTGTTAAAGACCATGTCTTCACTACTTTGGAACATCTTATGTTGGAATATTCGTGGTATTAATTCAGAATCTAAATGTTTAGCGCTCCGTAAAAAAATTGATGAATCAAACTGCTCAATTGTGTGTTTGCAAGAGACGAAAAAAGAGGATTTTGATCGCTCCTTTTTGAGGAGATGTTGCCCTAAAAGATTTGATAAGTTTGAATATATTGCTTCTGTTGGGGAATGTGGAGGCCTTATAATTATTTGGTGTAGTAGTCAGTTTTCTGGCCAGGTGATACATATCTACCGTTATGCTCTCACAATTAAAATTATGTCAGTTCTGTCTAACCAATCTTGGAAGTTAAGAAATGTTTATGGGCCGTGTGAGGGACCAGAGAGGGTGGAATTCGCCTAGTGGTTTGAAGGTATTGAAATGGAAGTGGATGAGTTATGGTTATTTATGGGTGATGTTAATTTCATGAGATCGTTGGACAATAGAAACCAAGAGGGATGTGATATCGATGATGTTTTAAAGTTCAATGAAATTATTAGCTCTCTGGCTCTTCTGGAATTGCCAATCAAGGGACGTAAATACACATGGAGTAATATGCAACAAATGCCGTTATTAGAACAATTGGATTGGTTCTTCTCACCGCCCGAATGGATTTCTGTTTTCCCTAATACAGTGGTAAAACCCCTATCTCGTCCAATTTCAGATCACATCCCCTGTATGCTTTCAGTGGACACATGTATACCTAGAAGTAAAATCTTTCAATTTGAAAGCTTCTGGCCATCTCATCCTAGTTTTATGGATGTAGTTAGGAACTCTTGGTCTGCTCCTATCAAAGCCAGCTCTGCTGCAACTAAGATCTCGGCCAAGCTCAAAAGGTTGCATTATGCTCTCAAAACTTGGAGTAAAAAAATATCTAAACTTAGCCTCCTCATTGAATACTGCAACAGAGTTTTAATACAAATTCATAGTCTTGAAGAGCTACGGCAGTTAACTGTGATTATTGGAAAAAACATCTTCTTCAACTTCTTAAGTACCCGAGTGATTATTGGAAAAAACGATGTACTTTTCAATGGGCAGTTAAAGGCGAGGAAAATACAAAATACTTCCACGCTTGTGCAATGGAAAGGTACAGGAGGAACTCAATCACTTCTCTTTTGATGGAAGATGGTAGCTCTACTGAAAATCATAATGACAAAGTTGTGGCATTTTATGAATGCTTTAAGAAACGAATGGGGGTCTCAAATGCCATAACATATGATTTCCAAATGTCAGAATTAATTCAACAATACCCCGGTCTGTCAGAATTATCTGAGCCTTTTTCTCATGAGAAAATCGATAGGGTAATCAAACTTATTCCAGCCGACAGGGCACCGGGGCCAAATGGTTTTGACGGACAGTTTCTTAAAGTTTGTTGGGAAATTATCATGGAAGACTTTTACAATCCTTGCCATGATTTCTAGGAAGGTACGGTAAATATTAATTGCTTTAACACCTCACTAATAACACTCATACCAAAAAAGGTACGCTAGAAACAATTAATGACTACCGTCCAATTTCCCTCCTCAATTGTGTGCTCAAAGTTTTGACCAAAATTCTAGCTGAGCGACTACAAAAGTGGATTCTGAATATTTTCCATCATAACCAATATGGATTCATCTAATCGCGGACGATTCAAGATTGCCTGGGATTGGCCTTTGAACACATTCACCAATATAAACAGTCCAAGAAGGAAATTTTTATCCTAAAGTTAGACTTTGAGAAGGCTTTCGACACTATGGAACATGACTTTATCCTCAAAATTCTGAAATGCAAGGGTTTTGATGATCGCTGGTGTATGTGGATAAAAATGATCCTAAATTCGGGTACATCTTCAATTATTTTAAACGGAGTACCTGGGAAAGAATTTGAATGCAAAAGAGGTGTTCGTCAAGGGGATCCTGTGTCTCCGCTCCTGTTTGTCATTGCCGCAGATCATCTTCAATCCTTGATCAACAAAGCTTGAGAGGAGGGACATATTAAACTACCAATTGATTAACCTGCATCGGAGCAATATCCAGTTATTCAATACGACGACGACACGATCATTGTGCTGCCGGCCGAAAATGATCAACTACACACCATAAAAGCTATCCTAGACTCCTATGCTAGGGCAACGGGGCTAAAAATTAATTACGTAAAATCTCATTTGATGCCCATAAATGTGAATGATGAGAAAGCACAACGACTAGCACTAGAGATTGGTTGTCAAGTTGGGATCATGCCGTTCACATACTTGGGGCTTCCTGAATGCACCACACGACCAACTGTGAGAGAGCTAATGCCACTGGTTGATAGAATTGAAAGGAGATTAACAGGTACAGCCATCTGGCTCTCCTATGGTGAACGAGTGCAACTCATTAACTCCACACTCTCATCTCTGCTCTCGTTTTCCATGTGTGTTCTCAAAATCCCTCTGAAGTTAATTGATAATTTTGATCGGGCAAGATGCCGCTGCCTTTGGAGAAAAGTAGTGGATCAAGATGCAAAAACACACTCGTTGGCTGCATGGGATCTAATCTGTAGAACTTATAAAAAAGGTGGTTTGGGAGTCCTTGATCTCAAATCCCGAAACAAGGTGTTGCTTCTAAAATATGTGCATAAATTCATTCACAAGGCTGATGTTCCATGGGTTATGTTGATCTGGAATGCATATTATGATCACGGTGCCCCCCATGCAAAACCAGTCTGTGGATCATTTTGGTGGAGGGATGTTTTCTCGCTAATGAATATATATAGAGGTATCACATCATGCCTACCCAGGGCTGGGACACGGGGCTATATTGGAAAGATCTCTGGCATAATGATAAAGTTCTCATGGATTCTCATAATCATTTGTTTTCTTATTTTCATGATGAGGCTTTATCATTGGCTCAATTCCAATCAAATACAGACCTATCAACTTTGTTTCATCTACCCCTATCCATTGAGGCTAGAGTTGAATTAGATCATATCATGCATGTGATTAACTCCATGACACAGGACCATCTAGGTTCGATGAATGGATTCTATGTTGGGGAGATGAGCAATATGAACCCAAAAAGTTCTACAGGTTTCTCTTCCGAAATGTAACTGCCCCTAGTTTTATAACCTCATTATGGAAGTCAAAATGCATCATGAGACAAAAAGTTTTTTCTAGGTTGATGCTAATGGACAGGGTCAACAGGAGAGAAATGCTTCTTAGAAGACACTTTAATATCGGAGAGGACCACTCTTGTTGGATGTGCAACATTGCTGAGCTGGAAACAAACAAGCATCTTTTTTATGATTGTCAATTTGCCAAAAGGTGCTGGGAAATAATTGGAGTAGATTGGGGAACAAATGATGATATCCAAATAATGCTTGATGCCTCGATTGCAACTTGGCGCAAACCTGCCTTCAAAGAAATCACTATACTAGCAGCATGGAACATCTGGAAGCAAAGAAACAAAGTTGTGTTTGATGGGGAGATGGCCTCTCATGCAGACTGGTTGAGAATGTTCAAGAAAGTATTAGAAATCCTAATTTTAAGGACTCAGGGGGATGCGGTTGCCTTTATTATGGGGCTGATCCAAACCTTGACAATTCACTAGAATACCTCTGTATAAAGTTGTAGTTTTCTCTGCTGTCCCCCCCCCCCCCTCATAAACAATGGCTATGTACAAAATGTAAAGTGTAACCAATCCTTTTATTCAATAAAGCAACAGTAGGAGCCTCTCCTGCTGTTATAATGTTCAAAAAAACTCCGTTGAACCGGCAGTGCCCCGTTATCTGTGCTGGTCTGAACAGCCCATCGTGTGGAGTCGAGAGGATTATCCACCCCGGGTTGATAATCCAGGTCATCTGGCCTTAGTGGTGGCACCTCAGGTTGGGGGGTACAAGTTCACCAAGGTACTCATGGACGGAGGGAGCAGTATCAATATCATTTATTATGAAACCTTCTGTCACATGGGGTTGACAGATAAGAATCTTAAACCGCCGAACACCATGTTTCATGGTGTGGTGCCTGGTAAATCGGCGTACCCAGTTGGTAAGATAGCTCTAGAGGTTGCTTTTGGAGATGATCATGATTCAAGATCAGAAACATTGACTTTTGAGGTGGTAAAAATCAAGAGCCCATATCATGCCCTGTTTGGACGGCCGGCTTATGCTAAGTTCATGGCAAGGCCCTGTTATGTTTATCTGCAGCTTAAGATGCCGGGTCATAAGGGGACCATCACAGTGCATGGGAGCCGGAAGATTGCTTTGGAATGTGAAGAAGGTGATGCGGCCTATGCTAAGTCGGTTTGTGCAACAGAGGAGTTGAAGTTTTACAAAGACAATGTTTATCCTGCGGATATGACCTCTCTGAAAAAACCAACTACAGAGCATGATCCGGATTTGAAGTTTAAATCGACCGAGGAGACTAAGCTGGTTGACTTTGTTCTCAGTGATTCATCCAGGCAGTTCAGCATCAGCGCTAACCTGGATCCGAAATAGGAAAGCGTGCTCATCGAATTCATCCGTGAGAACCGAGACATCTTTGCATGGAAACCTTCTGACATGCCAGGTGTACTGAGGGAACTCGCTGAGCACACTCTTAATATAGATCCTAAGTTTAAACCGGTCAGGCAGTTTCTCCGCCGCTTCAATGAAGAAAGATGCAAGGCTGTTGGAGAGGAGGTAGCCCGTCTCTTAGAAGTAGGGTTTATTGTGGAGGTCTTTCAGCCTGAGTGACTAGCTAATCCGGTGCTGGTACTTAAGAAGAACGACATTTGGCGTATATAAGTGGACTACACAGATCTGAACAAAGAATGTCCAACTGATCCTTTTACTCTCCCTCGTATTGATCGAATCATTGATGCTACGGCAGGTTGTGACCGTTTGTGTTTTCTGGATGCTTATTCTGGTTATCATCAGATCAAAATGGTGGTTAAGGACTAGGAGAAGACAACTTTCATAACTCCCTTTGGAGCCTTCTGGTATGTATCTATGCCTTTTGGGCTCAAGAGTGCCTAGGCAACTTATCAGCGCTATGTACAGAATTGTCTTCACAATCAGATCGGGCGCAATGTTCATGCTAATGTGGATGATATTGTGGTGAAGTCCACAAAGGAGGAAACATTGATAGATGACTTGAAGGAGACTTTTGATAACCTCCGGGTTTATAAGATCATGCTTAACCCGACCAAATGTGTCTTTGGTGTACCGGCAGGCAAGCTCTTGGGTTTTCTGGTGTCTAACAGGGGCATTGAAGCTAATCCGAAGAAGATCACAGCTATTACATCTCTGGCTAAACTGGCATGTATTAACGATGTGCGGCGGCTGGCGGGTCGTATTGCAGCATTGAGCCGGTTTATCAGCCGTTTGGGAGAAAAGGCAATCCCTCTGTATCAGATGATGAAGAAGATAGACCATTTTCTCTGGAGTGATGTTGCCAATGAAGCCTTTGAGAGTTTAAAGCGACAGTTAGCTGAACCACCTATCCTTGCCGCTCCTGTTGATAAAGAGTCCTTGTTGCTATATGTGGCTGCTAATGCCCGGGCTGTTAGTGTAGCTATTGTTGGGTAGCGCACGAAGGCCAGAAAGGAGTATCCGGTTCAACGGCCGGTTTAATACATCAGCGAGGTGCTTATTGAATCCAAGAAGAGGTACCCACATTGGCAGAAGCTGGTGTATGTGGTTTTCATGGCAAGCCGGAAGCTCAAGCATTATTTTCAGGGTCATCCTATCACAGTGGTCAGTTCTGCCCCGTTGGGGTATATAATCCAAAATAGAGAAGCAACTGGCCGGATTGCTAAATGGGCTATTGAGCTTGGACCTCACGGGTTAAAATATACGCCTCGCACAGCAGTTAAGTCCCAAGCACTTGTGGACTTCATCAATGAATGGACAGAGTTGCAAGCACCAGAGGAAAAGCCAGATAACACACAATGGACTATTAATTAGTTAATGGGTCCAGACAATTGGAAGGCTCGGGGGCTGGAGTCATATTAACTTCCCCACGAGGTGATAAGTTTTGTTACATTCTCCGTTTAATGTTCCCTTGCACTAACAATGCAGCTGAATACGAGGCCTTGCTCCATGGTCTTCGGATGGATAAGGAGATGAATTTAAGCCGGTTTAAGTGCTTTGGTGACTCGGACCTGGTGGCTCAATAGGTGTCTGGCACTTGGGATTCCAAGGATCCACTTATGGCGGCGTATCGACGAGAGATGGACATAGTGGCTGGCCATTTCAAGGTTTATCAGGTTGACCATATAGACTGACGAAAGAATGATGCGGCAGACGCTTTAAGTCTCTTAGGCTCTCAGTGTAAACCGGTGCCACCTAATGTCTTTCTGGATGTGTTGCATAATCCGTCGGTCAAGATACCTACAGAGAAGGATTTGGTTGTTCCTGGCCCGGAGTCTCAGTTGGTGGCAGCACTTCACGTTATCCTGGACTGGACAGTCCCGTACCTGGCGTATATGAACCGGGGTGAGTTACCAGAGGATGAAGACTTGGCCAGGCAGATAATCCGGCGATCCAAGTCAATGACCATTATCAATGGGGAGTTACATCATTGCAGTGTAACAGGGGCGTTTCAGCATTGTGTGTCTCCTAAAGAAGGCTGTGAGATTTTGTGTGAGATCCATGAAGGAGATTGTGGTCATCACGTTGGTTCAAAATCCTTGGTGGCTAAGGCCTTTTGTCACAGCTTCTATTGGTTGACGGCTCATGCTGATGCTTCGGATTTGGTAAAGAGTTGTGACGGTTGTCAGAAGTTTGCATGCCGCGCTCATGTTCCAGCTCAAGAGTTAAGGATGATTCCAATCACTTGGGAGTTTGCAACTTGGGGGATGGATATGGTCGGGCCCTTTGAGAGATCTAAGGACAAGAAGACCCACCTACTGGTGGCGGTTGATAAGTTCACCAAGCGAGTAGAGGCAGAGCCAGTCAGTAAGTGTGATGCGCCCACGGCGGTTCAGTTCATAAAAAAGGTGATATTTTGCTTTGGTTTTGCACACAGCATCATAACTAATAATGGTACTAATCTATCCAAGGGTGCTATGGAAGAATTTTGTCAACGTGAGAACATCCGGCTTGACATGTCCTTAGTGGCTCACCCCCAATCTAATGGTCAAGCAGAGAGAGCCAATCAAGAGATTTTGAGAGGCACCAAACCCCGGCTTATGGTTCCTTTAAAGCGGACGTCGGGATGTTGGGTGGAGGAGTTACCTTCCGTGTTATGGAGTATCAACGTCACACCGAACAGATCTATGGGTTCCACGCCCTTCTTCATGGTTTATGGAGCAGAGGCGGTTCTCGCTAGTGACATCCTCATGACTCGCCCTATGTGGCGGCTTACGTTGAAGCTGATAATGAGAAAGCATGTCAGGACTCACTGGACCTGTTAGATGAGGAGCGTGATCTCGCAGCGGCACGTTCGGCGATTTATCAACAAGATCTGCGACGTTAACACAGCCGCCGGGTTAAGACTAGAACTTTTCAAGAAGGCGATCTGGTGCTCCGGCTAATCCAGGAATAGACTGATATGCACAAGTTGTCCCCACCTTTGGAAACACCTATTATGGTCAGCAAAAATCTGCACAACGGATCATACTACCTTACCGATGTTCAAGAGCACAAAGACTCACGTAAATCGGAGGAGGAGACCCAATTTCTGTTGAATATAGCTCATCTTCGGCCTTACTATACTTGAGCCACAGGCTCTTCTTATGTACATAATTATGACAATGTATATATTATGATCAATATATAATAAACCGGAGCCTCAGCTAAAGCGGGGACTCTGCTGTTTTTTACATCATGTGTGCTTACTTGGGGGCTTCTGTTTATAAAGCGGAGTTCTATTGATCCGGCTTATAAAGCCACGCATATCAAAGGAAATCAATAGGGGGCTTGGTCATATTCGAACCATAGCTACACCTCTTGATCGGCTTAAGGCTAAAAGGGAAATCACTAGGGGGCTTGGTCGTATTCGAACCATAGCTACACCTCTTGATCGGCTTAAGGACAAAAGGGAAATCACTAGGGGGCTTGGTCGTATTCGAACCATAGCTACACGTCTTGATCGGCTTAAGGCCAAAAGGAAATTATGTGGGGCCAAAGAGAGTGTTGCGACAGCACAACTCAAACATTGGCACCCACTGAGCACAGCTCAAATGTTTCTTGGGGGCTCTCTGCTTCTCAAAGAACAAAAAGCTTGCACCCTTGCAATAGGCTATCAAGCCAGGCTTGGAGGCCAGGTGTATTCACCTAAAACCCCAGGTTATCCTGCGTTTTTAAGTAAGCCACTCCATCCAGGTAAACCTGGTATGACCCGCCGAACGTTTGACAAGTCAATCTCATAGACCCTGAACTTGTCAAAGTTAAAACAACGATTGGTTAATGATTGAGCTCCATCTTAAAAGGCTTTGAAAAATGGTTTAACTCAGTGGCCTGACAGCCCATGAAAAGCTTCAATTTAGGGCCTGGCAGCCCATGAAAAGCCTTGCATGTTCTCTTTGTGTTTTTATTTGACAAGTTTTTTCTCGTCTGGTGAGATTTATAATATTTTATGATAAAACGGCGTTTATTGACCCGGTCTGGTTTTGACTACAAGTCACCAGTATTATATATGGATACATCGGTGTTTACCATAGCCCGGTATGGTTTTATCATAAACCGGCAAAACATGGAAGGAGTTATCAATACTCACTTGGTTATAGCCCTAACTATACAAAAGATGGTTAACCAACAGAGTGATTCAATATCACAGGTATCATTTCTTTCGTCTTTGATTATTTTCATAGTACAGCCTTGGTTATAAACCCCGACTATATATTTGGGCATCATGACCCGTCTAGCGGTAAACCGCTCGGACACTTTCAAACTTATTGTATGCAGGAACAATTTGAATAACATCGCTATGGGTTATGAAACATAATATCTCCTAAAGCATGGTGGATTCACAGTATCATGCAAAATAAGTATGCACGATGGCATAGCAGACCAAGTGTTTTCAACTAGCCTATTACAAAGCGTCTTAATGCCCAAAAGAATAATTGTTTTTGGCAAGTGTGGCAGTGCGCAGAAAGCTAAACCGGCCTCCGGATCGTGACTTGTCACCAGGCTGAGTTGACGGCTGTGGATCGTCCTGCGGTCGTGCATCTTCCTCCTCTCTAGCCAGTGGCTGGAAGTTAATGGTTGGCCAATCGATTCCAGTTAAGGCTTGGAACACAGCTTCATCACTTATAAGGTTTGAGGGGTCAAAATCCGAGGCATAGGTGTGCTTACGGATTGGCGGAATAAGATCTTCTACATCATGTGTTAGCACAGGATATCTTTTCTGATCAGAATCATAAACCGGCTGATTGTGAGAGAGATCTGTTTCTTCAGCCAATTTGCTCGTTATGGGGCGCATTTCCCTTGTCAACCTTTGAAGATCGTCATTGTTAAATTCTGAGCCGTCCTCCTTTACACCAGGATAGCCGTTGCCCATATCCGACGGTTCAAGATCCGGTATCCATGCCTTTGCCCAGATTAGTGCAGTCAGCGCACCTGACCTTGCAGCTGATCTTTTTAGTTCATCCAACCGGGTGGGCAGCATTGACAGCTTCTCAATGGTTTCCTTTATCAATGTTGGAGGTAGCTTGTTATGCGCAGCGGTGCAAATGGCCCGTTGGGCTCCGGAATATAACTGTTCTATCAGTAGGGAGCCTTCAGCTTTATCCGCATGTTAGAGCCCAGATGGGTAATGCGAGTTCCTGTGTCATTGCAAGCATTAGTAAATCGGCAACCGATGAGATAATGTATATTGAAAAGCCTCAGGTGTGGTATTTACAAAAAAAGCAGAGGTCATGGCATTGATCTGCCACTTTAAACCGGTCAGTTCTTCGACCACCGGTTTAAGGGTTGCTGTCGGTGTCAAAACCGGCGGATCTCGGGTAGGGGGTCCCGAACTATGCTTCTAGGCTGGATGGTAACAGGAGGCAGGGGACACGAAGTTTTACCCAGGTTCGGGCCCTCTTGATGGAGGTAAAACCCTACGTCCTGCTTGATTAATATTGATCATATGGGTAATACAAGAGTAGATCTACCACGAGATCAGAGAGGCTAAACCTCAGAAGCTAGCCTATGGTATGATTGTATGTTGTGATTGTTGTCCTACGGACTAAAACCCTTCGGTTTATATAGACACCGGAGAGGGTTAGGGTTACACAAGGTCGGTTACAAACGAGGAGATATCCATATACGTATTGCCTAGCTTGCCTTCCACGCCAAGTAGAGTCCCATCCGGACACGAGACGAAGTCTTCAATCTTGCATCTTCATAGTCTAAAAGTCCGGCCAATGGAGATAGTCCGGTTGTCCGGAGACCCCCTAATCCAGGACTCCCTCAGCTGCCTCTACGTCTTCAGCTCTCTTTTGTAAAGCGGCTTTCTCTATGCCACAATCTGCTTGTTCCTTATTCAAAGTTTCCTTCAGCTTCTCCATGGCTGCTAAGGCACTAGTCAATTCTTCTTTGGCTTTGGAGGTCTCTGCTTGCTGGGTTTTGATATTTTCTTGAAGGTCAGCGGTTTGGGCTTCCTTTTTGCTCAGCTCAGCCTACAAGAGACTGCCATATTATGAGGTGGCAGTGAAATTTGGAAGTCCCAAGCACATAACAAGTTATACACTTGGCACTTGGGGGCTAATGCCTATTTGCTTGATTATCAGAGTTTTTTACCAAGTCCCAAGCAAAATACAAGTATTATTCTTGACACTTGGGGCTAATGTACGTTTGCTCAAAGTAACATTGGTTAAAGTCCCGGTTTAGATTGGCATCATAAAGCCCTTGGGGGCTACTGGAGTTGGTACTAGAATTTGGACATAAAAGAGAAACAGTTATGAAGTTACCTCATATCGCTCCTTCATCAGATTCACAAAACCGGCTTCGTAGTCACAGTTTGTGTACATACGGTTTAAGAAACCAGAATGAAGTTCTTGGGCGTTGAGGTGGGCGTAGCTTGACAAGTCTGTGCTCAACTTTCCTTTGACCATAGCAGAGAGTTCCTCCTTGGCACTATGCTTTGATAACGCAACAGGATTGCCAGGGTGGTGTGCCCAACACCAGTAATTATAACATCATCTTCCTTGTCACCAGCAATTTTTACTAGAGTTGACGATTCATCAGCAGCCTTAGCTGGACTTGACGGTTTATCATCAGTTGGGACCGGGCTGGCCGGTTTATCAATATGACCTGTTGCATCAACTTCAAAAAAAAAATTAGAATTTGTTTTATTTTTTTTCAAAACTAGTAATGGTGCACCGTGGGTGTGGTGCGCCATTACTAGTTAAACTAGTAATGGCGAACCACTCCCACGGTGCGCCATTACTAACTTGGCCCAAAACTTCCACCGAATGCACCCCCCCCCCCCCCCCCCCCCCCCGTGGACCGCCTTTTCATTTAAAAAAAATAAAAAAATGATAGAAATGTCAAAAAATAAAAGAAAATAAGTTTCCCATGTGATATGTGGTCTATTTGTTGGGAAAATTTACAAATATGAATTTCAACTTTATTTACAAAATCTCCCTGGAAATTGTAAAATGGGCATAACTTTTGCATACGAACTCGGATTAAAAGTTTTCTATATGAAAAATCATCTACCCGTTAAACATTGGCATAAATTTTGCATACGAACCCCGTTAAACATTTTCAAAATCCCCAAAAACCTAACAAAAAAATTTATGGGGCTTTTAAGATCCGGAGGCAAAAAAATTCAAAAAATTTCAAACTTACTAGTGGCGCACCGTATGCTAGGTGCGCCACTAGTAACAGAAAAAAAATTGGTTTCGAAAAAAAATTTGAATTATTTTTCAAAATATGATACGTAATATGACCAGGAAGTTTGAAATATTTTTTCAAAATTTCATCATACTCATGAACTAAGTCCTAGACATCAGCAAGGTTTAATAGGATTTATATGATAGATATATCAACAAGTGCTTGTGAAGTGAGGTGGTGCTAGGGTTGGATAGAACTACGAAGTTAAGCGTGCTCGGGCTGGAGTAGTGTGAAGATGGGTGACCTTTCGGCAAGTTTGACCACAGAGTGTGATTTGACCCGAGATTAAGCCATAGTGACCCGAGATTAAGAAAAAAATAAAAAAATTGATTTTTAAAAAAAAAATTGAAAAAATTGCTACTAATGGCGCACTCCTGCGTGGTGCGCCATTAGTATACGCACCGTGGGCTATACTAATGGCGCACCTGTGGTGCGCCATTAGTATACCAGATACTAATGGCGCACCGGTGGTGCGCCATTAGTAAAAAAAATCTAATGGCATGGTGCTAGTGGCGCACCTGTAGTGCGCCATTAGTAGCGAAAACAGGTGCGCCACTAGCAGCCCTTTTTCTAGTAGTGATGAGGTGTATGAAAATGAACCAAGAGGGTCAAGTTCTACCTCTACGTCCGGATCATCAAGGTTTAACCCGATGGGTTCAGCTGCCTTTTTCTTGGCAGGTCTTTTAACAACCTTCGTTTCTGGTCGGGGGGTCTTGGCCGGTTTATCCCGCGGTTTCTTCTTCCAGAATGGGTCGTCACCCTGTTAAAAGGTTGATAGAAGATATAATAGAAGATATAAAATATTATACAAATAAGAATATCAAGTACAAATAGGAGTGACGCAAGTCTTACAGCTGGCGGTTTATTGGAAACGCAGAAGGGACTAAGCCCTGATTTGCTGCAGACAGCCACTGGTTCATCCAACATCTTCTTAATAGATTCAGCAACTTAAGCTTCTGTTAGCTGAATATCAATATGTTGTTAAGGATCTTTTATGTCCCCTGTGTACTGACACATTAAACCGGGGTGACGGCTTAACAGTAAAATACTCCAAGTTATCCAGCAACGAGCAAAATCATATCCTGTCAAACCATTAGCCATAAAAGCTCTGAGCTTGGCGAGTTGTGGAGTGTATGTGGACCGTTCCTTGGCAGTCAGCCGTTGTGGAAGTGGATGTGTATTGGTAAGACGATGAGCACGATAACCTGGCAGAGGGTTCTCATCATCAGGGGAAGTGTCCTTAGAGTAGAACCAAGTCTAGTTCCAGTCTTTAGGATGACTGAGGGAGTCCTGGATTAGGGGGTCTCCGGACAGCCGGACTATATCCTTTGGCTGAACTGTTGGACTATGAAGATACGAGATTGAAGACTTCGTCCCGTGTTCGGATGGGACTCTACTTGGCGTGGAAGGCAAGCTAGGCAATACAGATATGTATATCTCCTCCTTTGTAACCGACCTTGTGTAACCCTAGCCCCTTCCAGTGTCTATATAAACCGGAGGGTTTTAGTCCGTAGGACAACAGACAATCATACCATAGGCTAGCTTCTAGGGTTTAGCCTCTCCGATCTCGTGGTAGATCAACTCTTGTAATACCCATATTATCAAGTATAATCAAGCAGGACGTAGGGTTTTACCTCCATCAAGAGGGCCCGAACCTGGGTAAAACATCATGTCCCCTGCCTCCTGTTACCATCCGCCTTAGACGCATAGTTCATGACCCCCTACCCGAGATCCGCCGGTTTTGACACCGACATTGGTGCTTTCATTGAGAGTTCCTCTGTGTCGTCGCCGTTAGGCTTGATGGATCCTTCGATCATCGATAGCGATGCAGTCCAGGGTGAGACTTTTCTGCCCGGACAGATCTTTGTATTCGGCGGCTTCGCACTGCTGGCCAACACGCTTGGCCATCTGGAATAGATCAAGAGTTACGCCCCTGGCCACCAGGTCAGGTTTGGAAGCATAAACTACACAGCCGATATCCGGGGAGACTTGATCTTCGACGGATTAGAGCGCCCGCTTAGTGCGCCACACGGTCACGATGAGCATGATTTAGCTCTGCCATTGGACAGTGTCCAGGAGATCGCGCCGGCAACCGCTCAGACCCTCAATTCGGAGCCAGTTGCGCCATCCATGGACGGGTGCATAGACCCCGCCACGGAGGCCGCACTCTCATCGGCGATCGAGCCGAGTATCGACCTTACCCTTCACGGGAGCCGTGATGCCGAACTACCGGATCCCTCCCCGGCCATGGACTCCGAACCGCCTGCGCCCGTGCCTATCGAATCTGATTGGGCGTCGATCATGGAGTTTACCTCCATGGATATTTTTCAGCACTCGCCCTTCGGCGACATACTAAACTCATTAAGGTCTCTCTCCTTGTTAGGACAGTCCTGGCCGAACTATGTCCGGCAGGATTGGGATGCGGATGACGAAGAAATTCGCTGCCCACCCACCACCCACTTAGTAGGCACTGTCGATGACTTAACCGACATGCTCGACTTCGACTCCGAGGACATCGACGATATGGACGATGGTGCGGGAGACGAAGAGGAACCACGGCCCACAGGGCACTGGACAGCTACCTCGTCATATGGCATATATATGGTGGACACACCCAAAGAAGGCAATGGCGATGGGACAGCGAAGGATGACCCCTCCAAGAAGCAACCCAAGCGCCGACCTCAGCGGCGCCGCTATAAGTCTTGCCAAAGAAAAAGTGGTGACACCGGCACAGGAGATAATAGCACTCCGGACAGTACCGAAGACGACAACAATCCCCTCCAGCAAGATTTAGGGCAGGAGGATGGAGAAGCCAGCCCTCCCGAGAGAGCGACAGATGGAGAAGCGGAGGATGATAATTACATGCCTCCCTCCGAAGACGAGGCAAGCCTCGACGATGACGAATTCGTTGTGCCTGAGGATCCCATCGAACAAGAGAGCTTCAAGCGCCGACTTATAGCCATGGAAAATAGCCTTAAGAAAAAGCAACAGCAGCTTCAAGCTGATCAAGATTTGGTAGCTGACAGATGGACTGAAGTCCTTGCGGCCGAGGATTATAAACTCGAACGCCCCTCCAAGAGTTACCCAAAGCGCGGGTTGCTACCCCGACTAGAGGAGGAAGCACCAAAACCTACATCTCTAGCGTATGACGCGGCTGATCGGCCACCTCGTGGCCGCGACAAAGAGGCATTCCACCCAAAAGTTCATCCCGCACCCCGATGCCACTCCAATAAAAATGTCAAGGGATGGGGAAATACGCCAGACCTGCGAGACGTACTGGAGGACAAAGCACCGGATACAGTAAAAGTAAGTCCGGCCGGGCTGAACATACCAGAGAAGACTCATTTGAGCTACGTCGCGATATAGCCCAGTAGAGAGGCGCCGCACACCCCCTATGCTTCACAGATGAAGTAATGGATCATCAAATCCCAGAGGGTTTCAAACTCGTAAATATAGAATCATACGACGGCACAATAGATCCTGCGGTATGGATCGAGGACTTCCTCCTGCACATCCACATGGCCCACGGTGATGATCTACACGCCATCAAATACCTCCCACTCAAGCTCAAAGGACCAGCTCGGCATTGGCTCAACATCCTGCCAGCAGAATCCATTGGCTGTTGGGAATATCTGGAAGCCGCATTCCTTGACAACTTCCAGGGCAATTATGTGCGACCAGCAGATGCTGATGACTTGAGCCATATAATTCAGCAGCCAGAGGAATCATCCAGGCAATTCTGGACACGGTTCCTAACAAAGAAAAATCAAATCGTCGACTATCGGGATGCAGAGGCCCTAGCAGCTTTTAAGAACAACATCCGCGACGAGTGGCTCACCCGGCACCTTGGCCAGGAAAAGCCGAAATCTATGGCATCCCTCACCACACTCATGACCCGCTTCTGCGCGGCAGAAGACAACTGGCTGGCTCGAAGCTATAACATATCAAAGAACCATGGTACTTCAGATACCAAGGATGGCAATGGCAGGTCACGTCGCAACAAACGTAAGCGCTGCATTAACAGCGACAATACCGAGGATACGGCAGTCAATGCTGGATTCAGAGGCTCTAAACCTGGTCAGCAGAAAAAGCCATTCAAAAGAAGCACTCCGGCCCGTCCAGTCTGGACCGTATACTTGATCGCTCGTGTAGAATACACAGCACCCCCGACAAGCCAGCCAACCACGCCAACCGGGATTGTTGGGTGTTCAAGCAGGCTGGCAAGTTAAACGCCGAAAAAAATATAAGGGGTCACATAGCGAAGACGAGGAGGAGCCCCGGCAGCCAAACACCGGAGGACAGAAAAAGTTCCCCCCACATGTCCGGACGGTGAACATGATATACGCAACCCACATCCCCATGAGGGAACGGAAGCGTGCGCTAAGGGACGTATATGCGTTGGAGCCAGTCGCCCCAAAGTTCAACCCATGGTCCCCCTGTCCAATCACCTTTGATCATAGGGACCACCCCACTAGTATCCGTCATGGCGGATTCGCCGCACTGGTCTTAGACCCAATCATCGATGGATTTTACCTCACTCGAGTTCTTATGGACGGTGGCAGCAGCCTAAACCTACTTTATCAGGACATAGTGCGCAAAATGGACTCAGTCACGCTGGAAGAGTTCTTATAGACCCCTCAAGGATCAAACCCACAAAAACAACCTTTAAAGGCGTCATACCAGGTGTAGAGGCCCATTGCACGGGCTCAGTCACGCTGGAAGTGGTCTTCGGATCCCCGGATAACTTCCGAAGCGAGGAGTTAATCTTCGATATAGTCCCATTCCGCAGTGGCTATCATGCACTGCTCGGGCGAACCGCATTTGCGAGATTCAATGCGGTACCGAATTATGCGTACCTCAAGCTCAAGATGCCAGGACATCGGGGGGTCATCACAGTCAATGGAAACACATAGCGCTCTCTCCGCATGGAGGAGCACACTGCAGCCCTCGCAGCAGAAGCACAAAGCAGCCTCTTAAGGCAACCCACCAGTTCGGCGATTAAACACCCAGACTCCTTCAATCGCGCCCGGAGTAATCGGCAGCAAGACCGCCTGGCACGTTCTGAGCTCGCGTAGCAATGCGGCCCCCACCCTAGTCCCAGCCAAAACAGCAAAATCCGTGCCCCGCGTACATAATTATGCATTGAAAATACCATGGGCACAGGTGGGGAGGGGGGCATGACTACGGCATGACCCAAGACGCGGCTCAACCGCACTAGGGGCTTCCCGCCTTATTATTTTTTCTCTCTTTCAGGACTTTAATCTCTGGAAACCCCGTCCGGCAGTATGGTTGCCGGACACACGATGCAACAACCAAGGAGGCAGAAAGCTACGTCGCACCACGGAACTCCCAGGTGGTCTCTGACAACGAGTGAAATACCTGCTTTTCATACCATTCCTCGGCTTGCCCTTGGAGGGGACATGTCAAATAGTCCTACTTATTGCTTATCGCACTACTTGTATCATTCAGCTTTAATGCACCTTTTTGAATAAACAATGCATAGCACTAGACTATAATTGCATTTTCTATTCTTCTTTTTATATGTATGTATATGTTCATTTATGAAATCCAACACACGTACACTCTGGTACGGCAAGTACGCTAGGGGCTTAAGCATTCCCCATAATATGGCGTGAGAAGTTCGAACACTTTCGACAGTGCGGCACCCCGAACTTATAGCATTATATGCATCAGCTCTGAACCATGTCTTGGGTCAATAGTTTGGTTTGCCCGGCTCCCATGTTTTGGTACCTTACGTTCCGCTATATCATCTAAGGTAGCACTGGGAGAACTACTGCGATTGTGCCCCGATTCAGCTGGGCTAAGCACCTCAGTAGAGAAATCTAAAACTGATTGTCATGATAAGGCAAGAGACTGGTCGCTGTTCGAGAGGTTTCGAGTCCCTAAAGACTTATGCCGCTTAGAGCGAGGAGTAGGCTTTGTCCGGCTTAAGGCGTGTATAGTGCCCCGAATTCGGCCTTCCGAATACTAGGGGCTTCGCCAAAATTTAAAATTATAGAATTCTATGGCTAAGTGAGAGTGATAAAGCATTATAGTCCGATTGCCTTGTTCGTTGTGTGCTGAGCACCTCCCTCGAAGGACCCAAAAATGGGAAAAAGAGTGCTCAGGTTTATCCCAAACACCCTAGCACTCCTAGCATGGTGGCAGAAGCCGACGACTAGCCATCTCTCAGATTTGATAAACAACCGAAAAGAACGTAATATTTTAAATTCAAACAAGCGTTGCATAGCATATATGAACAAGTTTTCATACTACAGGATCACACGAGCAAGTTCATTCAAATATTACATCTTTCGCACACTCGTCCGCTACAAAACGGGCACCCTTCAGGACACCCTCATAATACATCTCGGGGTGGCGATGCTCCTTGCCCTGCGGCGGCCCCTCCTTCACCAGCTTCTCAGCGTCCATCTTGGCCCAGTGCACCTTCGCACGGGCAAAGGCCCGGCGTGCACCCTCGATGCAGATGGACCGCTTTATGGCCTCTAGCCGTGGGAAGGAATCCATAAGCCTCCTCACCAGGCCAAAGTAGCTGTTGGGAAGGGAGTCGCCAGGCCACATCCGGACTATAAGGGCCCTCATGGCCTGTTCGGCCGCCTTGTGCAGCTCGACCAGTTGCTTCAGCTGGTCGCTCATAGGCATCCGGTGTTCGGTCCCAGTATACTGAGACCAGAACAGCTTCTCCGTCGAGCTTCCCTCCTCCGGCTGGTAAAACTTCGCGGCGTCCGATACGCTGTGGGGCAAATCTGTGAATGCTCCTGGAGAACTCCGGACTCGGGTAAGTAGCAAGTAATTTACTTTCACATGCTTGCTTTGCATATTGAATGCCTTACCCGCCTCTATCTTCCTCATCGCCTCAATCTCCTGGAGGGCCTTTTGGGCTTCAGCCTTGGCATTCTTTGTGCTCTTGAGGGCCGCGGCAAGTTCAGACTCTCGCGTCTTCGAGTCAAGCTCCAACGCCTCGTGCTTCGTCACGAGAGCTTGGAGCTCTTGCTGCACCTCGCCCACCCGTGCCTCTTGCTTTTCCAGCTCGGTGCGCTCCTTGGCCGCTTTGTCTTCGGCCTCGGACAGCGCTTGCTTTAGGGTCGCCACTTCGGTCATGGCCCCTGGCACATTCATGATGATCCTGTCATTTCGCAATTGCATCTTTTTTGTATATATATAGACAAGGTATTACTTACCTTTGTTCTCCTCGAGCTGCCTCTTGGCAAGGCGAGCTCTTTCTCAGACCCCTCGAGGTCCTGCTTCAGTGCGGCGACCTCCGCAATCAGTGCGGTAGAGGTCAGGAGCGAAGCCTGCATACGCATATAGACATACTTATATTAGACTCCTGCAGATATTATTCGATCCTCTATTCGGCTTTTCTCTGTGAACACCACACAGAGCATCAGGGGCTACTGTCTATGCGGTAATATTTTTCCTATATTTTAAATACTTACCTCAAAGCATGTTAGAAGGCTGGCACAGGCTTCAGTCAGTCCGCTCTTGGCGGACTGAACCTTCTTGATCACCGCACTCATAATAGTGCGGTGCTCTTCGTCGATGGAAGTGCCGCGAAGCGCTCTCAGCATGTTGTCTGGTGCCTCTGGATGGACAGAGGTCACCGGCATGGTCGCCTTACCCCTTTTGGAAGGGGGCCGCCTGCCCGAGTCCGGAACCACTGGAGGTTCCGGCGCGGTGCTGGGCTGAGAGCCGAACTGGGAGTCCCCCGGAGCCTTGCTCCCTTTGCTCCTGGAGTCCGGAAGGTCGCCTGGAGGCACCTCCGGGACTGTCTCCCCCCGGCTCGGTGCCCCTTCAGACAATACCTCGCCATTTTCCGTAGGGCATGGGGAGGAGGCGGTCAAAAGTGGATCGCTATCCATATCCGACGAGTCCAAGGAACCGTCCGACGAGGATACGTCGATACGGGCTTGGGGCGGTCTGCATAATCATATTCGGCGTTAGGAAAAGCAGTGCGACAAAGTTATGCTATGAGTTACTCTAGTATCCGAATACTTACGACTTCGCCAGGGGCTTGGCCCTGAGCAGCCACTCGTCTTCGCCTTCGACGGCGGTGGTGGAGCAGTCCGGAAGGAGAGTCCTTCCTTTATTGGACCCTTCGGCCTCCCCGGTTGGGGCGGCCTTCCTTTTCTAGTCTCCCCGGCTGGAGGGGGAGCATCTTCATCTTCCTCCTCCTCGTTTTCATGGGAGGAGTGCGTCTCGGAGTTATCGGACGATGAGTCTGATACCACCTGGCGCTGGGAACTCTTTCTGGTTCCCTTGGCCTTCTTCTTGGTCTTATCCGGCATCTCATAAGGAGCTGGAGTCCGCATCTCCATCAGGAGAGCGTCCGCAGTGTCTTCGGGCAGAGGGCTCGTACAGTCAATCTGCTCCGATGCCTCCACCCAGTCCTGTTAAATACGTGGGAGCTCAGACCCCGCACATGGTTAAGCTATGGGAAATAAATATCCTACCAGATGTATAGAACTTACCGGATTCGCAGGGCACTTCGCGCTTAGCCCGCGGTCCTCGGTAAGAGAGGGAGGGACCTTGGCGCCCTTGAACAGCACCCTCCAGATGTCTTTGTGCGTCATGTCGAAGAGATCGCTTAGAGTCTGGTGCTGGGCTGGGTCGAACTCCCATAAGTTGAAATCCCGTTGTTGACATGGGAGGATCCGGCGGAAGAGCATGACCTGGACTATGTTGACAAGCTTAAATTTCTTGCTTGTCATGTTCCGGATACACTTCTGGAGTCTATCCAGCTCCACCGATGAACCCCAGGATAGGCCCTTCTCCTTCCAGGAAGCGAGCCGCATGGGGATTCCGGATTGAAACTCGGGGGCCGCCACCCAGTTGGTGTTGCGCGGCTCGGTGATGTAGAACCACCCCGATTGCCACCCCTTTACGTTCTTCATGAAGGACCCCTCGATCCATGCAACGTTGGGAATTTTGCCCACCATGGCTCCGCCGCATTCCGCTTGTTGGCCGCCTACAACCTTCAGCTTGATATTAAAGGTCTTCAGCCATAGGCCGAAGTGGGGCCGGATGCGGAGGAAAGCCTCGCACATGAAAATGAACGCCGAGATGTTGAGGATGAAATTCGGGGCCAGATCATGAAAGTCCAGCCCGTAGTAGAACATGAGGCGCGGACGAATGGATGGAGGGGAAACCCTAATCCGCGGACGAAGTGGGGGAGGAAAACCACCCTTTCGTGTGGTTCCGGGGTAGGGACGACATGCCCCGCGGCTGGCAGCTGGTGCACGATGTCCGCGGCTAAGTATCCGGCTGCACATAACTTTTTGATGTGCCCCTCCATGACGGAGGAGACCATCCACTTGCCTCCCGCTGCGGACATGTTCGGAGAGAGTTAAGGAGGAGGATGCAGACTTGGGCGCTGGAGCTCGAGTGCGCGAGAATGGATGAGCAATGAGGAAGAAGTCATGCGTAGAAAAAGGTGAGATCTTATCCCTTTATAAGGGTGGACTAAACTATGCGCCCCCACTAGCCTAGTAAAACTCGCTTATCCCCCAAGCACCGTAAGTGATGGCGCGGTTGGGTTACCCACGTCCGTACTAATGAGAGTCTCGTAATTAGGGGAACACGATCTCTGCTTTGAGAAGACATGTCAAGAAACCACCTCACGTTATGTGCGGGGCTGGTTAACGAAAAATGGTTCGAATAATTACCGGGCCATGACATGATGTCATGCTATCAAAACGTGTCAGCAGATTAGATTTGTGGTAATATTATTCTCTCTACGGTGGTATGTGGAACTTATTTTGCAGGGTTGGACACTATCCTTGTATTCAAATTCTTCCGTGGTGTGTTCGAAGGAGGAACCCACCTTGCAATGCCGAAGACAACACTGCGCGCCGGACTCATCGTCATTGAAGCCTGGTTTAGGGGCTACTGAGGGAGTCCTGGATTAGGGGGTCTCCGGACAGCCGGACTATATCCTTTGGCCGGACTTTTGGACTATGAAGATACGAGATTGAAGAATTTGTCCCGTGTCCGGATGGTTCTCTACTTGGCGTCGAAGGCAAGCTAGGCAATACGGATATGTATATCTCCTCCTTTGTAACCGACCTTGTGTAACCCTAGCCCCTTCCGGTGTCTATATAATTCGGAGGGTTTAGTCCGTAGGACAACAGACAATCATACCATAGTCTAGCTTCTAAGGTTTAGCCTCTCCGATCTCATGGTAGATCAAATCTTGTAATACCCATATTATCAAGTATAATCAAACAGGACGTAGGGTTTTACCTCCATCAAGAGGGCCCGAACCTGGGTAAAACATCGTGTCCCCTGCCTCCTGTTACCATCCGCCTTAGACGCATAGTTCGGGACCCCCTACCCGAGATTCGCCGGTTTTGACACCGACAATGACTATGAAGCTTTGCATGAGGAAAGCTAACATCCTTCCTTTTCTGAATAGAAACACCGCGAAGTTCAGTGGTGGGCCCGTCTACAAATTCAGTGCGACGGTTCAAGTAGAAGAAATCCCTGAACAATTCAACGGTTGGATCTTCTTGCAGATAGGCCTCATAGAACACTGTCTTGAGGGTAGGTCTCCAAGCTGGCAAGCACATCACGGAAAAACATGGACCTAGGCGGTTTAAAACTACGGCTCATGTGATCAACAAATACCACTACCTCGCCATTCTTGGGGGTAGGAGGATTCTCTGGACTGGGAACCCGCCAGTGGATTTTGCTTCGTTTTGGTAAAGCGCCAGTTGTGACGCATCCATCTAGCTGCTCTTCAGTAACCCGGGAAGGGACCCAGTTACAGGCATAAAATTGTTTGGCCATTTCAAATGAAAAATCTGGAAAAAGATCAAATGCCGTTTAAGGTTCATGACAGACAAGCGTAAAGCGTAGAAGATTAAGGGAAAGGTATTCAAGCATGCAAGATTGTTAAACCAGAGGTGGATGCTATTATAAATGGTAAAGTGATAACCCACAAGTATAGGGGATCGCAACAGCTTTCGAGGGTAGAGTATTCAACCCAAATTTATTGATTCGACACTAGGGGAGCAAAAGAATATTCTCAAATATTAGCAGCTGAGTTGTCAATTAAACCACACCTGGAAACTTAGTATCAACAACAAAGTGTTTAGTAGCAAAGTAATATGATAGTGGTGGTAGCAGCAACAAAAGTAAAGACAACAAAAGTAATGTTTTTGGTATTTTGTAGTGATTGTAATAGTAGCAGCGGTAAAGTAAATAAGTGAGAACCAGTATATGGAAAACTTGTAGGCACCGGATGAGTGATGGATAATTATGCCGGATGCGGTTCATCATGTAACAGTCATAACATAGGGTGACACAGAACTAGCTCCAATTCATCAATGTAATGTAGGTATGTATTCCGTATATAGTCATACGTGCTTATGGAAAAGAACTTGCATGACATCTTTTGTCCTACCCTCCCGTGGCAGCGGGGTCCTATTGGAAACTAAGGGATGCTAAGGCCTCCTTTTAATAGAGAACCGGAACAAAGCATTAGCACATAGCGAATACATGAACTCCTCAAACTAAGGTCATCACCGGGAGTGGTCCCGATTATTGTCACTTTGGGGTTGCCGGATTATCTCTACTCCTAATGGACGAGTTGGTTGAAAAGTCCCGGTTTATTTTCGTCCGGTTTATTTTCGTCTGGTTTATTTTTGTCTCACCTCCCACCATCCCTCCCATGCTAGAACCGAATCGTTTCTGATACTCCTTCCATTTATTTGTAATGTATTTATGTGAAAAAAATCAATTATGATTAATCTCTAATCAATATATGAAAAATCAAATCTAAATTAACCAACTATACCATAAGTTCCTCAATCACATTAATTAATATTTCCATACATCTCAAAAATTACATTAATTAACGTTACCATGCCTTGCCCAAAATATTAATTAATGTGATTGAGGAACTTATGGTATAATTGATTAATTTAGATTAGATTTTTCAGAGGTTGATTAGAGATTCTTCGGTACACACATAAAAAGGGAAGAAAAGAAAAAGGAAAACAAACTAGGAAAAGGAAACATATGCATGGACGTCAATCCCCTTTATCTCTCCCACTCTCTTTCCTTTCATAGGATGTAGCCGCCGATTTTCTTCCTTGCTCATGTTCTCAAGAGGTGGACATTGAGAGGCAACGAGTAGGCCTCAGATCGCGGATCCTCTTGACCTTGCAGTCCTTCCCTGATGTCATCCCTGCATAATCCAACGACCTCGTCCTCCCAGTGCGGCACCTGCGTCATTGGAGGTTGTGTGCAAGCTGGCCGCCGTCCCCGAATATCTTCAATAGGTTGTGTGCTGCTTCCAGATAACACAATTCGTGGAAGAGTTACAGAGAAGTGAGGGTTGGGGAGAACTGGCGTCGCGCCGTCGCCGATCTACTGGATGACATGCACCACGGCCATGCCATCGAGCCACCATAGCCGCTCCTTCCAGTAGGCTATGAGGTTTGGTCGAGGGCAGGGGTAACAGTTGTGCGTGCGTGCTTACTGTTATTCTCGAGGTGGATAGGTCATGCCATGAGCCCTCCTCCACGCATGGCGCAGCTTCCTCCGATCTCGCCCGTCCTCGAATCCCTGCTGGCAGGTGATGTCGCTTCCTTACCTCATCGAGTCAAAACTGAAGGCATCCACTTCTTGTGGTAAGAACCGATCTCATGTATACCACATTTTTATAAGTTTCTTGATGCAAATCATAGCAACAATATTGTGTTATTCCTATTTGTTTGATTAGTTCCAAAATAGAAGCAATTCTATCGTGATGATTTCAAATGTTTCTTGTAGAAATTTAGCATAGTACTAAAGCAACTGAATTATCTTTTTATGGCAACCGCGGGCTAATTTTGAAATAAAAGCAATGGTGAATTTTTTCGTTAAACTGTAATCGATAAAACGCCATTTTGTATATTATTTAAGTATTGGGTATGCTAATCTTTGGGTTCATTGGATCTGAATAATGGACCTGGTATGATTGGTGCTTGTACAATTACGTAACAGGAGTAGCAGCATTATACATCTTTCGAGTGACAGTAGGTTACCAATGGCAGTTGCGGCTATGGATGTTTCACAATTGTGTGTATTGCAGGTGTACGCGGATTAGGACAATAGTGTGAGCCAATGGATTTTTCCATGTCTTCCTCTACGGCAATCCCTTGAGTGTATTTTTCTGTTCATGTCGGTTCGGTTTTACACGGTTAAATGTCGCAAATGTGTTCTACCATGTACTCCAGCTTACATGGTTTAGTACAGTAATTTCAAATAACTAACTCGTGAAGTTCCACATGACAGAAGTTTCAGTCCGGCTTTTTTTTAACCATGCATGAGACTTGCATGTGTATTTACTTGCATGGTTTCAGTCTAGCTCCAAGTGACGAACAAACGCATGCTTTCCCGTTTTATCATTTATAAATAGCATTCCCCCAAATGTGTTTCTTCAGTACTACGCACATAGGTTTGTTGAACAACTTTTTTTGTTATTGTGACCATAGAAAAGAATCCTATTGGATTAATTACTGTTTTATCGTCAATGAGTATATCTGTGTTTCCTCATTTGGGTGATCTAGCAAGTTATCTTGAGACAAAAGGTCTCCTACAACAATCTTTTAAAGTGATTAGATTTGCCCTAGAGATTGCAAGGTATGTTAGGATTCAGGATATATTGTCATGTTTCCCTTTTTCCCTTTAGAGCTGTAACTACCATTTAAATAGTTAACTTATGAATGCCCTTTGCACCAGGGCTGTAGTGAAATATCCTATTATTTTGTACATATCATCTGGTACTTTCCTGAACAAGAAATTGCATTAAGCAGGCAGCCTTGCGAATGCCCTTTGCACCAGAGTTGCAGTGCAATATCCTTTGATCAATGGCAAGGACATGCACATCTATTGTTGGTGCAGAGCCTCAAGATTGATTACTTTGTATGTGGGAAACACTTGTATTTTATTTATATCTCAAGAACATGACAGTTTCAAGAATATATACGAGTCAGCTACTTATTGTTATTCTTGCCATTGAAGATCTAGGTAATAAGAAAATTAATGAACCTGAAATATCGGCAAAACAACAAGTATTGTTAACCAAGGAAAATAAGTCATGATAAAGTGATAAAAGACAAGATACGTTTTGACCAGAAAAGCCCGTGCTCGATTATTTCGAGCACATGCTTCTTTGGTAAAGAGGAATCAGACAATTCGAGTGAATTTTTTTGTAATGTATCAATAAGATAGAGCCATGCTACGTGTTGTTTCAAACCCTAAATAAACACGGACACTTAAAAAATATGTCGGGCAGGCAGATTCACATCTCTTACAACCCACACAATCTTCGGTTCTCAGCGTGGAAGCAATTTGCTAATTTGGCCTGTCCCGTCATGAACAAACTTCGTGAGTATGACATTAGTTTTGCCTCTCAATATCTCATCTCTATCATCACTATGATGAAGGTAAATGAAATTGGCGTTATTTTGTGCGAACGTTATCTTCTAAGATTATTTTGTTCGCTTGTGCATTATTTTAAGTTTGTAAATTTCGTGGTTGGGTGCTAACATATATCAATATAGCACAAAATTACTTGTTGTCTCAGAGCCTGATGCCATGAAAATGAGATTTATATCTCATGAGCCCCAAAAAAGACTAAATTTGACAACCTTGTCTCCGAATATCACATACCTGCACGAAATAGGTCAGGCAGAGAAAGGTTAGAGGAAACAATCGAAATATGAGCCAACAAGTACAGTAAACTGCATTGCTATAACACCACTTGACTTGTTGTACATCCAAAAATTAGAAAATTGAGAAATAGAAATGGGTCAGTACATTTGGAGAGATATCTTGGTCTATCTTATTTCTTTGTATGACACTGATAGCAATATCCCTACAATCAGAAAATGGAGAAATAAACATAGGTTAATGCTGATAAATTTTGCTTTCTTAGTGGGCATGATGATGAGCTTAACAAGTAAGTACATAATAAAGATAATAGGTGCAGGAAACTTGATCTGTACTGTAAGCCATGATATTTTTTAGCGCTCATCCCTGTAAGGAATGAAGTGAACGATCATCCATGATTGGGAGTGGATCTGCTGGAGAAAAGGAAGTGGGGAAGGAAGTGAATCGCGGTGAGATGGTTGCGCCTCGCGAGGTAGATTTTTTTCCCGGGGGAGAAAGATTGGCCGTTATGTTTTTTAGTGTTGGAAAGGAAATGGTCCATTGCAAATGGGACTGGTGATGTGGCAACTATGCTGAGGTGGACAGGGTGCATGTTAAGATAAATAGATAGTGGGGATGAGTCTCATAGGTATACAAGATTTGTACAATCACTTCCATTTTTTCGTCCCATTAAGTCAAACGAAGAAACAGGATAGATCAAGATCAAATTCCCTACTTACGTTGAATGAAGGAACAATATGTCATGCACACGCATTAGACAAGGTGAACTAGAAGGGATAACTTGATCTGTACACTCACTTTCGTTTTTTCTAGGAACATTGGATGTAATTGATTTAGTAAAGAAAATGACAAGGGACTATTCTATGATTGATGTATGGTAAATTTGCGATGAAGTATGTGTCTGAATCAAGTATCATCTGCATGATCTTTGATTTATCGGTTTTGCTAAATCTCATGGGCATGAATTATTTTTTTGCGTGAGCAACTTTCTGCTTTGCACGAGGCCGAAGATGTGGACGATATGAGAAGTGACGACCACGGCGAGGGCCAGCTGGTGATAGCTGGCAGGAGTGGTTGGATGCAGGCGGTTAGGCCTGGGTAGGCCATGGCGGAGGAGAAATCATCGCGGGCGAGGAGTAAGAAGATGAACATGTGGGGGCACGCTCGTAGCCATTGGATATTTGATGGCAAAAAATAGTGATTGACATGAAGAATTTTTCAGGCACCTAACGTTAGGTGCCCCTTTAATTTATTTACAATCATTTGCCCGTAGCAACACACGGGCATTTAACTAGTAACACATAGTAGGTGACTATAGACTTGCAAGATAGAATCAAGAACTCACATATATTCATGAAAACATGATAGGTTCAGATCTGAAATCATGGCACTTGGGCCCTAGTGACAAGCATTAAGCATAGCAAAGTCATAGCAACATCAATCTCAGAACATAATGGATACTAGGGATCAAACCCTAACAAAACTAACTCGATTACATGATAAATCTGATCCAACCAATCACCGTCCAGCAAGCCTACGATGCAATTACTCATGCACGGCGGTGAGCATCATGAACTTGGTGATGGAGGATGGTTGATGATGACAACGGCGACGAATCCCCCTCTCCGGAGCCCCGAACAGACTCCAGATCAGCCCTCCCGAGAGGTTTTAGGGATGGTTCCGTATCGTAAAATGCGATGATTTCTTCTCTCTGATTTTTTTCTCTCTGAAAGCAAATATATAGAGTTGGAGTTGGCGTCGGAGGGTTTCCAGGGGGCCCACGAGTAGGGGGGGCACCCTCGTGAGAAGGGTGTGGGCCCCCTGGTCTTCATCTTTGGCAAGGATTTTTTATTGTTTTTTCTAAGATGTTCCGTGGAGTTTCAGGTCATTCCGAGAATATTTGTTTTCTGCACATAAAACAACACCATGATAATTCTGCTGAAAACAGCGTCAGTCCGGGTTAGTCCCATTCAAATCATACAAGTTAGAGTCCAAAACAAGGGCAAAAGTGTTTGGAAAAGTAGATACGACGGAGACGTATCAACTCCCCCAGGCTTTAAACCCTTGCTTGTACTCAAGCAATTCAGTTGACAAACTGAAAGAAAGAAAGAAAAACTTTTAAAAACTCTATTTGCTCTTGTTCTTGTAACTATGTCAAGCCAGCATTCAAGTTTCCAGCATAGATCATAACTAACCGCATTTGCAATAATTCTCAGGTCTCATGATTATTCATATCAATAGCATAATCTACTAGCAAGTCATAATAATAAATCTCGGATGACAACACTTTCTCAAAACAATCATAATATGATATAACAAGATGGTATCTCGCTAGCCCTTTCTGAGACTGCAAAACATAAATGCAGGGCACCTTTAAAGATCAAGGACTGACTAGACATTGTAATTCTTGGTAAAAGAGATCCAATCATAGTCATACCCAATATAAATTAACAGTGATGAATGCAAATGACGGTTGCGCTCTCCAGCTAGTGCTTTTTAATAAGAGGGTGATGACTCAACATAAAAGTAAATGGATAGGCACTTTGCAGAGGGAAGGAGGGATTTGTAGAGGTGCCAGAGCTCGGTTTTCCAATAGAGATAAATTGTATTTTGAGCGGTATACTTTCATTGTCAAAGTAACAACTAAGAGATGGCGATATCTTCCATGCTAAACACATTATAGGCGGTTCCCAAACAGAATGGTAAAGTTTATACTCCCCCTCCACCAACAAGCATCTATCCATGGCTTGCTCGAAACAACGAGTGCCTCCAACATACATCAGGTCCCAGGGGGAGTTTTCTTTGCAATTAGTTTTGATTTAGTTTGCATAAAGCATGGGACTGGGCATCCCGGTGACCAGCCATTTTCTCGTGAGTGAGGAGCGGAGTCCACTCCTCTTGAGAATAACCCGCCTAACACAGAAGATAAGGACATCCTTTGTTGATACATGAGCTATTCGAGCATACAAAACAGAATGTTTATTTGAAGGTTTAGAGTTTGGCACATACAAATTTACTTGGAACGGCAGGTAGATACCGCATATAGGAAGGTATGGTGGACTCATCTGGAATAACTTTGGGGTTTAAGGGATTGGATGCACAAGTAGTATTCCCGCTTAATACAAGTGAAGGCTAGCAAAAGACTGGGAAGAGACCAACTAGAGAGCGACAACATCCATGTACATGCACTAAAATTAATAAACATTGGATGCAAGCATGAGTAGGATATAATCCACCATGAACATAAATATCGTGAAGGCTATGTTGATTTGTTTCAACTACATGCGTGAACATGTGCCAAGTCAAGTCACTTAAATCATTCAAAAGAGGATACCACCCCATCATACCACATCATAATCATCTCAATAGCATGTTGGCACAGAAGGTAAATCCTTATAGCTCATAGCTAATCAAGCATGGCACAAGCAACTCTGATCTCTAATTGTTATTGCAAACATGTTTATTCATAATAAGCTGAATCAAGAACGACGGGCTCATCATATTTACAAAAACAAAAGAGGTCGAGTTCATACCAGCTTTTCTCATCTCAGTCAGTCCATCATATATCATCATAAATGCCGTTCACTTGCACGACCGAACGGTGTGAATAATAATAAGAGTGCACGTGCATTGGACTAAGCTGGAATCTACGAGCATTCAATAAACAGGAGAAGACAAGGCAATATGGGTTCTTGGTTAAATCAACAATAATGCATATAAGAGCCACTTCAACAATTTAATTATGGTCTTCTCCTACTGACCCCCAAAGAAAAGAAAAGAAATAAAACTATTTACACGGGGAAGCTCCCAACAAGCAAAAGAAGAACAGGAAATATTTTGGGTTTTCTTTTTAATTATTACTACTACAGCAGAAAAATAAACTACTACTAATTTTTTTGGTTTTTCTTAAGGTTTAACAAACACACAAGAAGAAAGCAGGAAAAAGAAAATAAACTAGCATGGATATTACAGTGAAAAAGTATGAGCACCGACATCTAGCAATGAGTGTGTGTGAACATAAATGTAATGTCGGTGATAAATACGTAGTCCCCCCAGCTTAGGCTTTTGGCCTAAGTTGGTTTATGGCCACGGCTGGCCTGGCGGATATCCATAATAATAGTTGTTGGGGTCGTACTATGATGAAGAGGAATAGTTGGGATCATACTGATGTGCAGCGGTTATCGCCTGCTGTGCTGCAGCGTGGAGTCGAGCTTCCTCCGCTCTCCTCTCGTACTCTTCTGCCTCCTCTCTGGTAATAACATATCTTCCTTTTGTCTGCGAATCAAAGAATGCAGGAGCAGGGAGAGTAATATGGAAAACACGTCGTTTATCAAAAATTAAACGATATAAGAGAGGTGATTCAGGCCTCTCAACAAACTGGTGCAAAGACATAGAACCATAATCTAAATATGCAGGAGGCAACTCCATATCACCCTCACGAATGTCTATCTCAAGAAAATGAGCTAAGCGGGTTGCATAAATTCCTCCAAAGAAATCTCCATTATGCCTATTATGATGCAACCTACGAGGTACAATGGCTCCCATATGATAAGATTGGTCTCCTAACACAGCACTCCTAAGAATGCTAAGATCAGGGACACACATGTGACATGCTTCATCCTTAGCATTTATGCATCTACCGATGAAGAGAGCAAAATAATGTATAGCAGGAAAGTGAATGCTCCCTATGGTAGCCTGCGTTATATCTCTGGATTCCCCCACAGTTATACTAGAAAGAAAGTTTCTAAATTCAGATTTAGGGGGATCCCTAACACTACCCCATGATGGAAGTTTGCATGCAAGAGTGAAATCCTCTAGGTCCATGGTATAAGATTTGTCATAAAGATCAAACATGACTGAAGGAGAATTATGCGAAGATGAATACTCAAACCTGCTCACAAATGAACTTGTGAGATCATGATACTGGGGGCATTTGTTAGCCTCAAAATCCTCAAGACCGGAATTGCGCAAATATGATTTGAATTCTTCTTTAATTCCCGCACGGTCCATAAAATTTTCCGACGGCCATTCGCAAGGCCGTACTAGAGCGTCTGTTGGTGGATCCTCGTCAGCATCGCGCATAGCAATCCTGGGTCCTTGCTTCTTAGAGGAACCACCTTGGAACATCTTCCTAAGAATATTGTTTTTCTCTGAAAAATTCTGAAATTTTTAGTAACTTCAAACGAAAGTGAACCAACTTCAATAATATTGATAGCAACTACTCCTACAAGTGCCTAGAGCCTATATCAAGCATTAGAACTACTTGGAACCATATAGATTTGACATGCAAGCTCAAGAACATGGTCACCTATGCAGCACAAATTTGCAAAGAATAAAGCAGTAGAACAAAAACTAATTTGACCAATGGAGGAGTCACATACCAAGGAACAATCTACCCAAGCAGTTTTGCGAGAGGTTCTTTGAGCAAGGAGATCGAAAATCGCAGCAAAAGTGGCCGGAACTCATTCTTGAGTTGCTTTTTCGGGTTTGTGTGAGATAGAGGAAGAAGATGGGTGCTGGGATAAGTGGAGGAGGGCCACCGTGGGCCCACGAGGCAGGGGGGCACGCCCTATAGGGGGGGAGCGCCCACCACCCTCGTGGCCAGGTGGCATCTCCTCCCGCGGTAATTTTTGCACAGTAAATCCTCAAATATTCCCAAAAAAATCATATTAAATTGGCATGGCATTCTGAGGACTTTTATTTTCGGTTTATTTTTATATTGCACGGATAAGTCAGGAAACAGACTGAAAATACTATTTTTTACTTTATTTAATATAAATAACAGAAAGTAAAAGTGGGGTACAGAAGTTTGTGCTTCTAGTTCCATCCATCTCATGCTCATAAAAAATAATCCACTAACAAGGTTGATCAAGTCTTGTTAACAAACTAATTCTTATAATCATGAAACCGGAGAAATTTCGAATAACACTAAGTTACCTCAACGAGGATATGCACATCCCCTATAATAAGTATATCATATTTCTTCTTGACAGTAGGAAGAGGAAATTCAAAACCTCCAAATATAATCGATGGAATTTCTCCAATAGAGTTGATACTATGAACTTGAGGTTGTTTCCTCGGAAAGTGTACCGTATGCTCATTACCATTAATATGAAAAGTGACATTGCCTTTGTTACAATCAATAACAGCCCCTGCAGTATTAAGAAAAGGTCTTCCAAGAATAATAGACATACTATCATCCTCGGGAATATCAAGTATAACACAGTCCATTAAAATAGTAATGTTTGCAACCACAACAGGCACATCCTCACAGATACAGACGGGTATAGCAGTTGATTTATCAGCCATTTGCAAAAGATATTTCAGTAGGTGTCAACTTATTCAAGTCAAGTCTACAATATAAAGAGAGAGGCATAACACTAACACCGGCTCCAAGATCGCATAAAGCCGTTTTAATATAATTTCTTTTAATGGAGCTAGGTATAGTAGGTACTCCGGGGTCTCCAAGTTTCTTTGGTATTCCACCCTTAAAAGTATAATTAGCAAGCATGGTGGAGATTTCAGCTTCCGGTATCTTCGTTTTATTATTAATGATATCCTCATCATCCTTTCAGCAAAAAGATATCAGTTAATCTCATACGCAAAAAGATAGGCCTAATCATTTCAGCAAAGCGCTCAAAATCCTCATCATCCTTTTTCTTGGATGGTTTTGGAGGAAAAGGCATGGGTTTCTGAACCCAAGGTTCCCTTTCTTTACCATGTTTCCTAGCAAAAAAGTCTCTTTTATCATAACGTTGATTCTTTGATTGTGGGTTATCAAGATCACCAGCAGGTTCAATTTCTACATCATTGTCATTACTAGGTTGAGCATCATCATGAACATCATCATCAATATTTTTACTAGGTTCATGTTCATTACCAGATTGTGTTTCAGCATCAGACAAAGAAATATCATTTGGATTATCAGGTGGTTCAGCAATAGGTTCACTAGAAGTTTGCACAGTTCTATCATTTTTCTTCTTCTTCTTTTTAGAAGAACTAGGAACATCAATATTATTTCTTTGAGAATCTTGCTAAATTCTCCTAGGGTGGCCTTCAGGATACAAAGGTTCCTGAGTCATTCTACCAGTTCTAGTAGCCACTCTAATAGCATAATCATTTTTCTTACTATTCATTTCATTAAGCACTTCTTTTTGAGCCTTAAGTACTTGTTCTACTTGAGTGGTAACCATAGAAGCATGTTTGCTAACAAGTTTAAGTTCACCTTTAATATTAGCCATATAATCACCCAACTGTCTAATCATATAAGCATTTTCTTTTAATTGTCTACCAAAATAAGCATTGAAGTCGTCTTGCTTAAACATAAAGTTATCAAACTCATCCAAGCACTGACTAGCAATTTTAGTAGGAGGAACTTCAGCTTTATCATATCTATAGAGAGAATTTACCTTTACTACCTGTGTCGGGATATCGGGATCAGGAGGTTCTTCAATAAATAAAGAATTGAGATCATAAGTTTCTTCAACAGACGGTGAATTAAGACCATGTATTTCTTCAATAGGAGGTAAATTCTTACCGTCTTCAGCTTTAATACCTTTTTCTTTCATAGATTTCTTTGCCTCTTTCATATCTTCGGGATTGAGGAATAGAACACCTCTCTTCTTCGGAGTTGGTTTAAGAATAGGCTAAGTAATTGGAGCAGGAGATGGCTCAGGAGCTGGCTCAGGATGTGCCCAATTATTTTCATTTGTCAACATATTATTCAATAGAATTTCAGCTTCATCCGGTGTTCTTTCCCTGAAAAGAGAACCAGCACAACTATCTAGGTAATCTCTGGCAGCATCGGTTAGTCCATTATAAAAGATATCTAGTATTTCAGGTTTCTTAAGAGGGTGATCAGGAAAAGCATTAAGTAACTTGAGAAGCCTCCCCCAAGCTTGTGGGAGACTCTCTTCTTTAATTTGCACGAAGTTGTATATTTCCCTCAAAGCAGCTTGTTCTTATGAGCGGGGAAATATTTAGCAGAGAAGTAATATATCATATCCTGGGGACTACGCACACAACCAGGATCAAGAGAATTAAACCATATCTTAGCATCACCCTTTAATGAGAACGGAAATATTTTGAGTATATAAAAGTAACGCGATCTCTCATCATTAGCGAACAGGGCAGCTATATCATTTAATTTAGTAAGATGTGCCACAACAGTTTCAGATTCATAGCCATAAAACGGATCAAATTCAACCAAAGTAATTATATCAGGATCAACAGAGAATTCATACTCCTTATCAAGAACACATATAGGTGAAGTAGCAAAAGCAGGGTCGAATTTCATTTTATCTCTAAGTGATTCTTTGTTGCATTTAATTAATAACCTCTTAAGCTCATATCTATCTCTGCAAGCTAAAATAGCTAAAGAAGCATCTTCATCAAATAAATAACCCTCAGGAATAACAGGCATATTTTTATCATCACTATCATCATCGTATTCAGATTCAATAATTTCTCTTTCTCTAGCCCTAGCAATTTGTTCATCAAGAAATTCAGTAAGGGGCACGGTAGTATCAAGCATAGAAGCTGTTTCATCATAAGTACCACGCATAGCAGAAGTGGCATCATCAATAACATGCGACATATCAGAACGAATAGCAGAAGTAGGTGTAGGTGTCGCAAACTTACTCATAACAGAAGGTGAATCAAGTGCAGAGCTAGATGGCAGTTCCTTACCTCCCCTCGTAGTTGAGGGATAGATCATGGTTTTTGGATCTCTCAAGTTCTTCATAGTGTCCAGCAGATATAAATCCCAACTGACTCAAAGAATAGAGTATGCTCCCCGGCAACGGCGCTAGAAATTAGTCTTGATAACCCACAAGTATAGGGGATCGCAACAGCTTTCGAGGGTAGAGTATTCAACCCAAATTGATTGATTCTACACAAGGGGAGCCAAAGAATATTCTCAAGTATTAGCAGCTGAGTTGTCAATTCAACCACACCTGGAAACTTAGTATCTGCAACAAAGTGTTTAGTAGCAAAGTAATATGATAGTGGTGGTAGCAGCAACAAAAGTAAAGACAGCAAGAGTAATGTTTTTGGTATTTTGTAGTGATTGTAACAGTAGCAGCGGGAAAGTAAATAAGAGAGAACCAGTATATGGAAAACTCGTAGGCACCGGATCAGTGATGGATAATTATGCCGGATGCGGTTCATCATGTAACAGTCATAACATAGGGTGACATAGAACTAGCTCCAATTCATCAATGTAATGTAGGCATGTATTCCGTATATAGTCATACGTGCTTATGGAAAAGAACTTGCATGACATCTTTTGTCCTACCCTCCCGTGGCAGCGGGTTCCTATTGGAAACTAAGGGATATTAAGGCCTCCTTTTAATAGAGAACCGGAACAAAGCATTAGCACATAGTGAATACATGAACTCCTCAAACTAAGGTCATCACCGGGAGTGGTCCCGATTATTGTCACTTCAAGGTTGCCGGATCATAACACATAGTAGGTGAATATAGACTTGCAAGATAGGATCAAAAACTCACATATATTCATGAAAACATAATAGGTTCAGATCTGAAATCATGGCACTCGGGCCCTAGTGACAAGCATTAAGCATAGCAAAGTCATAGCAACATCAATCTTAGAACATAATGGATACTAGGGATCAAACCCTAACAAAACTAACTCAATTACGTGATAAATCTCATCCAACCCATCACCGTCCAGCAAGCCTATGATGCAATTACTCACGCATGGCGGTGAGCATCATGAAATTGGTGATGGAGGACGGTTGATGATAACGACGGCGACGAATCCCCCTCTCCGGAGCCCTGAACAGACTCCAGATCAGCCCTCCCGAGAGGTTTTAGGGCTTGGCGGCGGCTCCGTATCATAAAACGCGATGATTTCTTCTCTCTATTTTTTCTCTCCGAAAGCAAATATATAGAGTTGGAGTTGGCGTCGGAGTGTTTCCAGGGGGCCCACGAGGTAGGTGGGCGTGCCCTAGGGGGGCGCCCCCCACCCTCATGAGAAGGGTGTGAGCCCCCCATTCCGAGAATATTTGTTTTCTGCACAGAAAACAACACCATGGTAATTCTGCTGAAAACATCGTCAGTCCGGGTTAGTTCCATTCAAATCATACAAGTTATAGTCCAAAACAAGGGCAAAAGTGTTTGGAAAAGTAGATACGACGGAGACATATCATAAAGCGATTGGCGGTTTACAAGGGGACTAATGGCATATGGAAGATTATTTTCTAAAGGATAAACCGCCCATGCAGACAATGAAAGTACAAATCTGAAGCAAAAATGACTAAGTGAGGGAAAACAAGTTTCACAGTTTTACATTAGAATTTTGTATCTACCACATGTCAGGAAAAGGAAAATAAGTCTGGACCTAAAAAACCAGTATAGAGGAGGTCATCAGTTCTAAGGAGGTCTTTGTACAAGAAAAGGGGATCTACTAGTATCTGAAATGGATAGGAAATAGCTACCGCGTGAGTTGTATACTTCTTTTAGATCAAAAGAAGATGCAGTGGAGAATCTACGAAGAATCATTAAGGAACAACTAAGAACATAGAAGAACTTACAAAACCTATCGGATCTACAGAAGAAGGGAAGAGGAACTTACCGAAGCGGTTGAAGCAGCAGAGACGCGCCGCTTTTTCTGGCACGACAGGGTGATGCAGCGGTCGGAGTTGAGGCAGAAGTGAAGGTCGATGACGGCGGCGGTGCTCCAGTGCTGAGGAGACGCGTGATAGAGGAGAGACGAAGAGGCAACGGGAGGAAAGGAAAGGGACCCTTGGCCATATTTATAAGACAAAGAGATAAGCGACGGGCGCGGAAATCGAGGAGCTCAAAAAATCAATATGTAGCAAAGTTGTTGCATCGATTGTTGGAGGATCATTAATGAAGGGTATCTTCCGTTTTAATGAACAGGTGACGTCATGGCGGTTTATTACGAACCTGGAAGATGACGTCATGGCGGTTTACAAGATCTACGCGAAGGTGCACAGGGAGGAATTTTTCTAAGTATTGAAGATCGACATGAACGAGTTCAAATCAATCTGGGGCCTAATGTTGGGGATATTACAATTAAATATAAACCGGCCATGAGGGGCCGGGTTATGCCCACAAGGAGTTAGTCATGTTCGAAGCCCATGAAGGCAAGGAATATGGCATATTATAGAGGAGATCTACATGAAGGCCCAGGGCCCTAAGGTGGATCAGGGCCCGTAGATAGAACCGCCATATGATCTGTAACTTATGTTGTAAGGCAAGGAAAGGTAGAAACCGAGCCGGGCACGTTTATGAGCTGGCCTCGGGATTCTGTAAACCGTCGGGCGTCAACCTGTGTAATTAAAGGGACGACCTGGCGGAGGTTTAGGGGGAGACAACAAACAATAAATCAAGGGCCAGGCAAAGCGGATTCGCTCCCTAATCATCGAAACCCTAGCAATTCCATCACAACTGGACGTAGTCTTTTACCTTCATCGTTAGGGGTCGAACCAGTATAATTCCTCGCGCCCCTTGTCCACTTTAACCCCTTCAAGCTAACCCGTCGCGATGGCTCCACCACCAAGTCCTTTCACGAGGACATCTGTTGTGACAAAACCACGACAGGGTCTTGTCGCTCTTCTGACCCGCCTGCCAGGTCACTAATGAACCGCAAACTCTAGGCGGGTTACTAGGTAGTCGCCGGGTCAGAGAAGGTCATCATTGAATCGCCAAGTCGAGCCAGGTCATACATCCGGCTAGGTTACACCGCGGGGTATATCCCCGACAGTATGTATTTTGCAAATTTCAATGTCTACAATGCTCTGCATGGAGCTACTCTAGGTAATTGCTCCCACTTTCAATATGTATCCAGATCAAGACCCCGAGTCATCTAGATCGGTGTCAAAGCTTGCATCGACGTAACTCTTTAAGATGAACTCTTTATCACCTCCATAACCGAGAAATATTTCCTTACTCCTCTATAGGTACCTAAGGATAATTTTGACCGCTGTCCAGTGATCTACTCCTGGATCGTTGTTGTACCCCTTGCCAAACTCATGGCAAGGCACACAACATGTCTAGTACACAGCATGGCATACTTTATAGAACCTATGAATGAGGCATCGGGAATGACTTTCATTCTCTCTATATATTCTGTCGTGGTTGGGTTTTGAGTCTTACTCAACTTCCAAGCTTGCACTGGTGCGCATCGGTCCTAAACAAATGGTTTTAAACCCCTTTCCGCGATCGCATTTGGAACCGTCGCCAAGTGAGTGTGGGCGATAGGGGGGTGTTGGGGATATTACTATTGGACGTAAACCGGCCAGGAGTAGCCGGATTAGCTTTATGAAGATTAGAATCCCATGAAGATGTAAGAATGATGGCGCTTTATGAAGGCCCAAGGCCCAGAGGCGAGTTAAGGCCTGTAGATGTAAACCGACCTAATTATGTAACTTGCATTGTAAGATAGGAAGTGTAGAGACCGAGCTGGACACGTTTATGATCCGGCTTCGGGACTCTGTAAACCGGCTGGCATCAACCTATGTATATAAAGGGACGACCCGGCAGTGGTTTAGGGACGACAGACAATAACTCGAGAGCCAGACAAAGCGGGTTCGCTCCCTGGTCTTCGAAACCCTAGCAATACCAATCACAACTAGACGTAGGCTTTTACCTTCATCGAAGGGGCCGAACTAGTATAAACTGCCCGTGTCCCCTTGTCCGGTTTAAGCCCTTTAAGCCAACCCATTGCGATGGCTCCACGACTAAGTCCTTTCACGAGGACATCTGCCGTGACAAACCCACGACAGTTGGCGCCCACCGTGGGGCTATCGCACGATGGTTCCGAGTTCTTAAAGGGCAGTTTTGATGGACTCAAGGTATACGATGTGGGCCGGATGACAAAGAGTCGTCGCGGCAAGCTCTACATCGACAACGCAGGATGGGGCTCCGAGGCCGATTCAACTGAATATGGGTACCAGGTCCCCTTTGGTGGGATTCATGTCTTCATCGGCAAGATTGGCGAACCGGGCCCTGAGCCGGACACCTGCACCGACATCATCGAGACGGCTCAGGGTGCAAGCCCTTCCCCTATTCAGCCCATGGCGAAGCATGTTTTCGTAGGTGTCATCCATGGAGCAGAATGCGACGACGGACCGGCATCCGATGGAGAAACCGTTGTCTGTTCCGACGACGAGTCTTCTAGAGAGACTGAATCGCTCTATCAGTTGCAGGATGGCCGGTTTAGTGGAGGTTCTGAGGGCAACAGTATTCCAGACTCTCCTGATCTGCCAAACCGGGCTGCTATCTTCATGGTCGGTACACAGTCAGTGCCTCACTCATCAGCCGCCGTAGCAATGCTCTCCGGTTCAAAAACGGCCACGCCAGCGGGGGCAGGAAGCTCTGCGCCGCCTCCGGCTCAAGTCCTGTCTGACTTGTTCGACACTTTGGCAACATTGATGGCCGCAGAGGTGGATGCAGCAGCCCAGGATCAGCACAACGCGGAGATTGCAAAGGTGGAAGATCAGATAGCTCAGGCTAAAGCGGACCTAGTGGCAGAGAATGCTAGGATGGCTACAGAACCGGCCGAGCTGGAAGCTCAGGCCTACCGGATTAGGCTAGATCAGAACTCTTCCGAAGAAGCCATGAGAAGAAGATAACGATCGCATCTACCGTCGGGTTATGAACCACGAAATCTCTTCAATACGCCAGGAGCAGGAACTACTAACCAGCCAATATTAAACCAGACAGAGGCGCCAGGAACAGGAGCGCCGGTTCAGCCACGCACGATGGACCCGCCTCATCAGAACAACATTGTGCCACAGTATGTTCCAACACCTCCCGGGCATTACTCCAACCCGTTGGACAACATTGTGGCCGCCGCTTCACGATTGGCAGCCCTCCCGGCCGACGGCGAATCACCAGTTGCAATTGAGGCACGACGGGCCAGAGATCTCCTTCAAACAGCTCTAAACCAGTAGCAGGCATATTCACACAACCGCGAGAGGATTCATTCCACCCCCCGTCCAAGCCGGAGCTACAGCAGGCACATTGAGGACGACCCGGCCGTATCAAGCAGCGCACGTCACCGTAATCCACCGCGAGGGCACAACACGGCAGGGGGAGGTGCTAATGCGCAGGATATGGTAGACCATGTTCGCGCGCGTTGAGAGGCCGAGTTAGCAGCTCTGCACGGAGCCCGTCAACCTACTCCGGTTCACCCTACCGCTTCAGTGGAGCCAGGTGTGGTATTCAGTTCCTTAGGGGTGACGTGTCTTACACCCGCTTTGCGTAATGTGAGACTGCCCAAGGATTTCAAAGGACCTCATAAGGTACCCAATTATACCGCCGATCTGCAACCAGAGGCATGGGTTGAAAGCTACGAGATGGCAATGGAGATGTTAGATGTGGATGAAGCAGTATGTGCTAAATACTTCACCATGATGTTGGAGGGAACAGCTCGTACTTGGTTGAAGAGCTTACCAACTAACTCTGTCGGATCATGGGCCAAACTGAAGCACCGGTTTGTCCAGAACTTTAAAGATACTTGTAAGCAGCCCATGTCAATTGTGGATCTGGCCGCTTGTGTCCAAGAGGATGGGGAGTCCATAACTCATTGGGTAAAGCGGGTCTCAGCTTTGCATTCGTCAGATCGTATCAATGCAGATACCGCACTGCTAACATTGGAGGGCAATTGCCGTTTTCTGCTGCACAAACAGAAGTTAGGAAGGCTCAACGTCACTGCAATGATATGTCAACGCTTATGGTCACTTTGGTTAAATACGCCGATTCAGATAATACCAAAGACCTGACTCAGAGGAGGACAAACCGGGGAAAGGGAAAAAGAACGGCGACACCAAGGGGTAGTAACATAATCCGGCAGGCCATGGCAACAATGTTAAACACAAGGCCGACAACAATTTGGACTTTGTGGCTAACACCAATGCTCAGGAGAATGGTCAGCGCCGGAAGGGAAAGCAGCCCCAGAGAGGCAGAGGTTCAGGCCCCAATTTGGATCGCCTGTTAAATCAACCATGTCCAAAGCATGGATCCAAGGAGAAGCTAGCATCGCATCTTTGGAAGGATTGTTATATCATGCGAGATTTCAAGAACTCCAATATGTTTTAGTATGATAATGGCCCGCCCGGTGATTCAGGAGGTGGTTTCCATGGGCCGGGTTACGGAGGTGGCGGTTCCGGTTCAGGATTTCAGGGCAATCAAACTGGACACATCAATCAAGGGCACCAAGGCAACCAGGGAGATTACAACCATCAGGGGAACCAGCAGCAGCAGTCAGGTTATCAGAGCAATCCTAAGCAGTTAAATGGTGGGCAATATCATGTCTTCACCACTAGCTTGTGTAAACGTGATCAGAAGCTTCATAAGAGGGTAGTGAACTCTGTTGAACCGGCGGTGCCTCAGTATTTGCACTGGTCTGAGCAACCCATTTTATGGAGTAGATAGGATCACCCGCCCCGGGTTGACAATCCGGGTCATCTGGCGTTGGTGGTGGCCCCTCATGTTGGGGGATATAAGTTCACTAAGGTACTCATGGATGCGGGAAGAAGTATCAACATCCTATGTTATGACACCTTCCGTCGTATGGGGTTGACAGATAAGAATCTTAAACCGTCAAACACCGTTTTCCATGGTGTGGTGCCTGGTAAGTCTGCATATCCAGTGGGCAAGATAGCCTTAGAGGTGGCTTTTGGAGATGATCATGATTCAAGATCAAAAACATTGACTTTTGAGGTGGTAAAAATCAAAAGTCTGTATCACGCTTTGTTCGGGCGACCGACTTATGCTAAGTTCATGGCAAGGCCGTGTTATGTTTATCTGCAGCTTAAAATGCCAGATCATAAGGGGACCATCACAGTACATGGGAGTAGGAAGATCGCTTTGGAATGTGAAGAAGGTGATGCGGCTTATGCTGAGTCGGTTTGTGCCACGGAGGAGCTGAAGTTTTATAAAGACCAAGTTGATCCGGCAGATATGACTTCTTTGAAAAAGCCAACTACGGAACACGATCTGGTGTTGAAGTTTAAATCGGCCACAGAAACTAAGATGGTTGATTTTGTTCATGGCGATTCATCCAAAGAGTTCAGTATCAGCGCTAACCTGGATCCCAAATAGGAAAGCGCGCTCATCGAGTTCATTTGTGAGAACCGGGACATCTTTGCATGGAAACCTTCTGAAATGCCAGGTGTACCGAGGGAACTCGCTGAGCACACACTTAATGTTGATCCGAAGTTTAAACCTGTCTGGCAATTTCTCCGCCGCTTCAATGAAGAAAGGCGCAAGGCTATTAGTGAAGAGGTAGCTCGGTTGTTGGCCGCAGGGTTTATCGTGGAAGTCTTTCACCCGGAGTGGTTGGCTAATCCAGTGCTGGTTCTTAAGAAAAACGGCACTTGGCGTATGTGTGTAGATTACAAAGATTTGAACAAGGCTTGCCCTGCAGACCCCTTTGCCCTCCCTCGCATTGATCAGATTATTGATGCTACGGCGGGTTGTGACCGTTTGTGTTTTCTGGATGCTTATTATGGTTATCATCAGATGAAAATGGCAGCTAAGGACTAGGAGAAGAAAGCTTTCATCACTCCCTTTGGAGCCTTCTGCTATGTCTCCATGCCCTTTGGGCTTAAGAGTGCCCAGGCAACTTATCAACGATGTGTTCAGAATTGTCTTCATAAGCAAATTGGGCGCAAAGTTCATGCATAGGTGGATGATATTGTGATAAAATCCAGGAAGGAGGAAACATTGATAGATGATTTGAGAGAAACCTTTGACAACCTCCGGGTTTACAACATGATGCTCAATCTAGAAAAGTGTGTCTTTGGTGTCCCGGCAGGTAAACTATTGGGGTTTCTGGTATCAAACAGAGGCATTGAGGCTAATCCGGAAAAAATCTCAGCAATTACATCTTTGGCTAAACAGGCGTGTATCAATGAGGTTCAACGTTTGGCCGGCCGGATTGTGGCTTTGAGCCGGTTTATCAGTCGTCTTGGGGAGAAGGCTATCCCTTTATATCAGATGCTGAAGAAAACAGATGATTTTGTCTGGAGTGAGGCGACTGATAAAGCGTTTGAGGATCTGACAAGGCAGTTAGCTGAACCGCCTGTGCTTGCAGCTCTGATCGATAAAGAGCCCTTACTGCTATATGTGGCTGCTAATGCACGAGCTGTTAGCGTGGCTATTGTGGTGGAGCGCAAGGAAGCTGGAAAGGAATATCCGGTTCAACGGCCGGTTTATTATATCAGTGAGGTACTCATTGAATCAAAACAAAGGTATCCACATTGGCAGAAGCTGGTGTATGGAGTTTTATGGCAAGACGGAAGCCTAAACACTATTTTCAGGGTCATCCTATCACAGTGGTGAGTTTAGCCCCTCTGGGAGATATCATTCAAAACAGAGAAGCAACTGGCCGGATTGCCAAGTGGGCTATTGAGCTTGGACATCACGGGCTCAAATACATACCTTGCACAGTAATGAAATCCCAAGCACTCGTGGACTTCATCAATGATTGGACGGAGTTGCAGGCACCAGAGGAAAAACCAGATAACACATATTGGACTATTCACTTTGATGGATCCAGACAATTGGAGGGTTCGGGGGGCTGGAGTCATACTAACTTCCCCGCGAGGTGACAAGTTTTGTTATGTCCTCTATTTGATGTTCCCTTGTACTAACAATGCAGCTGAGTATGAGGCCTTGCTCCACGGTCTTCGCATGGCTAAGGAGATGAACTTAACCCGGGTCAAGTGCTTTGGGGATTCAGATCTGGTGGCTAAACAGGTGTCTGTCACATGCGATTCTAAAGACCCACTCATGGCTGTATATCGATGAGATGTGGACATAGTGGCTGGTCACTTCAAGGGTTATCAGGTGGGCCATATAGACCGGCGAAAGAACGAAGTAGCGGACGCTTTAAGTCGCCTTAGTTCTCAGCGTAAACCGGTTCCACCAAATGTCTTTCTTGACGTGTTGCATAATCTGTCAGTCAAGGTACCAACAAAGGAGGAGTTGGCTATTCCTGATCCGAAGGCTCAATTGGTGGCGGCTTTGCATGTCATACCGGATTGGACAATCCCATATCTGGCTTACATGAACCGGGGCGAGTTACCGGAGGATGGAACCTTGGCCCGACAGGTAATCCGGCGTTCCAAGTCCATGACCATAATCAACGGGGAGTTACATCATTACAGTGTCTCAGGAGCAATTCAGCGTTGTGTCTCTCCTCAAGAGAGTTGTGATATTTTGCGAGAAATCCATGAAGGGGATTGTGGTCACCACGCCGGTTCAAAGTCATTGGTAACTAAAGCTTTTCGCCACGGTTTTTATTGGTTAGCATCTCACGCCGATGCGGAGGATTTAGTCAAAAGATGTGACGGTTGTCAAAAACGCACACGCCGTGCTCATATTCCGGCTCAGGAGTTGACAATGATTCCAATAACTTGGCCGTTTGCGACCTGGGGGCTTGATATGGTTGGACGCTTCAAGCGATCCAAGGATAAAAAGACCCACTTGTTAATGGCGGCTAACAAATTCACCAAATCGGTGGAGGCAGAGCCAGTGAGTAAGTGTGATGCGGCCATGGCGGTTCAGTTCATCAAAAAGGTCATATTCTGGTTTGGCTTTCCATACAGTATTATAACTGACAATGGTACTAATCTCTCAAAGGGAGAGATGGAGGAATTTTGCCAATGTGAGCACATCCGGCTTGATATAGCATCGGTGGCTCACCCCCAATCCAATGGTCAAACGGAGAGGGCAAATAAAGAAATTCTACGAGGAATTAAACCCCGTCTTGTGGTTCCTCTAAAACGGACACCGGGTTGTTGGGTTGAGGAGTTACCTTCTGTGTTATGGAGCATCAACACCACACCCAATAGATCTACAGGTTACACACCTTTCTTCATGTTTTATGGAGGGGAGGCAGTTCTTCCTAGTGACATCCGTCACGACTCGCCCCATGTGACGGCTTATGTTAAAGCTGATAATGAGAAGGCACGTCAGGATTCTCTGGACCTATTAGATGAGGAGCGTGATCTTGCGGCAGCAAGTTCGGCGATTTACCAACAAGATCTCCGACGTTATCACAGCCGCCGGGTTAAGACCAGAACTTTTCAAGAAGGCGATCTGGTGCTTCGGCTCATCCAGGATCAGACTGATATGCACAAGTTATCCCCACCTTGGGAAGGACCTTTTGTGGTCAGCAAGAATCTGCACAATGGGTCATACTACCTCATTGATGTTTGAGAGCACAAAGACTCACGTAAATCGGAGGAGGAGACCAAGCGGCCATGGAATATAGCTCTTCTTCGGCCTTACTATACTTAAACCACAGGCTTCTTCATATGTACATATTTATGACAATGTATATATTATATAATAAACCGGAGCCTCGAATAAAGCGGGGTCTCTGTTCTTTTTACATCATGTGTGTGCCTACAAGAGTTTCTACTGACAAAGAAAAGTTTTGTTAAACCGGTCTCTGCAACCGCACGGATACAACGAGATATCACTAGGGGGCTTGGTTGTTGTCACACCATAGCTACACCTCTTGATCGGGTTAAACACCACAAAGGGATTTCACTAGGGGGCTTGGTTGTTACCACACCATAGCTACACCTCTTGATGGTCCTTAAGCCACAAAGGAAATTATGTGGGACCAAAGAGAGTGTTGCACAAAGCACAAACTCAAACATGGGAACCCACTGAGCATAGCTCACAAAGTTACTTGGGGGCCCTTGTAATTGGATATCAAGCCACAGCTTGGAAGCATGGTGTATTCACCTAAAACCCCAGATTAACCTGCCTTCATCAAGTAAGCCACTCCTGTCCAGGTAATCCTGGTATGACCCGCCGAACATTTGACAAGTCAATCTTATACAGACCCTGAACATGTCAAGGTTAAAATGACAATTGGTTAATTGGAGGCCCATCTTAAAAGGCTTTGTTAAATGGTTTAACTCAGAGGCCTGGCAGCCCATGAAAAGCCTCGATTTGGGGCCTGGCAGCTCGTAAAAAGCCTCGCATATTTCTTTTTTTGAGTCCTATTTGCTAAGTTTTTTGCCTTTATTGAGGTTCATAATATCTTCTGATAAACCGGTGTCCTTGACCCGGCTTGGCTTTCAACTACAAGTTGTCAGTACATGATCAGTTAAAAACCGGCGTTCATCACCCCGGTCTAGTTTTGACTAACAAGTTGCCAGTGTTATAAAGAAAACCAAGTGGTTATTATATCCCGGTATAGTTTATTATCATAATCCGGCAAAATAAGGACGGAGTTATCAACGCTCCGGATTGGTGTTTACACCTTTACCATACAAGCAGTTGGTCAGCCCACGAGTGGTAAACCGCTAGGATACTTTCAAGTTGTTGTATCCAGCAACCCAACTCAACATTGGCAATGCATAAATAGATCCCAAAAGGTGGAGCAAGTTTTCATGAAGCGTCACAAAACATGCTCGATGGCATGACAGATAAAGGAGTTTTTACTATCCTATTACAAGAAGCTTCAAAGCGGCTCCAATTGCATAATTGTTTTTTGTCATTGGCATACAATAGCTGGTAAACCGGTTGCCGGTTTACGCTGCTTCGTCCGGACGGTTTGACGGTTGAGGGTCATTTGGTGCAATCACTTCTTCTTCATCCCTCCCCAGACACTGAAATCAACCGTTGACCAACCGATTTCGGTTAAAGCTTGAAACACGGCTTCTTCATGGATAAGGATGGAGGGGTTAATGTCAGGAGCGTAAGTATGCTTATGGATTAGAGGCACAAGTTCTTTGACTTCATGGATTTCCGCAGGCTGTCTCTTCCCTTCAATGTCGTAAGCCGGCTCGAAATGAGATAAATATGTGTCTTCTGCCAGTTTGCTGGCTATTGGCCGCATTTCCTTTGTCAGCCTTCAGAGATCATCATTGTCGAAGTTTGAACCGTCCTCTTTGACACCTGGATATCCTTTTATAATCTCCTCCGCATCCAGGTCCAAAATCCATGCCTTGGCACGGATTAGTGCGGTCAATGCTCCTGCTCTTTAAGCTGCCTTCTGCAGTTCGGTAATCCGGGCTGGTAACATGGCCAGCTTCTCAAGAGTTTCTTTTATCAGTGATGGTGCCAGTTTATTGTAAGCCGTAGTGCAAATAGCACGCTGGGATGCAGAGTACAGCTGTTTAATCAAGGGATAAGCCACTTTAAGCTTCATCCGCATATCTGTGCCCAGATGAGAAATACGAGTGCCTGTCACGGTTTATATTTTCAACAACAGGATATATATTTTCTAAGTACAAAGCGTATAACAAGTTATGCACTTTGTACTTGGGGGCTAATGCCTATTTGCTCTGATTCACTACATCTTTTAGAAGTCTCCAGAACAATGCAAGCATTAGCCTTGACACTTGGGGGTTAATGTACATCTGTTCAAAACGAACGCATGGATTAAAACCCGGATTACCTTGCAAAGCTAAACCGGCCTTTGGGGGCTACGCTGAGGAAAGCTATATAATTACATTGGTAAAGTATCGGTCTTGGTTTTCACTAAGGAGCTGACATTTTGAGGGTTAGTAGGAGAGACTTAAAGTGTTACAAAGACCCGGTTTACGATTAACATCATAAAACGGCCCTTGGGGGCTACTTGGGCTAGCATTTCAACTTTGGAATCAAGAAGTAAAGGGAGATGAAAATACCTCATAGCGTTCCTTCATCAAGTTCACCAAACTGGCTTCATAGTCACGGTTTGAGTGCAGACGGTTTAAGAAACCCGAGTGAAGTTCTCCAGCATTGAGATGGGCATAACTTGATAAGTCAGTACTCCATTCGCCCTTTTCCCTAGCAGCACGCTCTTCTTTGGCACTATGTTGGGCCATGATTACGGGATGGCCAGGAGAGTTGTGGCCCATGCCAGTAATAATAACATCATCTTCTTGGCCTTCAGTGCTTTTTGCAGGTGATGACGGAGTCTCAGTACCTATCACCGGACTAGCCCGGTTTGGAGCTGCCGGTTCAGTGTCAGGCACAGTAGGATCAGCTTCTGGTGGTTCATCAGTATTCCGATCTCAAAGAGGCGATTCATCAGAGGCGGCTTCAGTATGAGGACCTTCCGGTTCACGAGTTTGGTCTGGTTCACCTATTTGCCCTTCTTCAAAAATTGCCTGGTCTTCTGACGGGTTGTTGACCCAAGCTTTCTTGCTGGGTCTGGCTTTGGCTCTGCAAACAAAATTAAAAGAGGTTTAGCATCTTATTCAAGATTTGCAACACATTGGAAGAAAGGGTTTGAAAGCTTACCCAGCCACAGTTTTTAGAGGAGGGAGTTGGGTTGATGTCGACTCGCCAGAGGATGAGGGAGGTGTCACCTGATAATTTGAATCAGACGGATTAAGAGGTTGTCTAAAATAACCTGCCTTGGGTAAGAATTGTTAGAAGTGGGAGAGACCTCAGACCGGCGCTTCCGAACCGGGGTATCAGGTAAACCGGCCGAAGTGACCTGTTGGCCACGGTGCCGGGTTGTCCGGCGAGCTTCATGCTGCCGTGTCTTCAAAATATATATTGGATCCAAGTAAGCAAGAGGATGAGAAAAGCTTACTTTCTGGACTGCTTGATGGGTTGTTTGTGTTGGCACAGAGTCTGAACCGGAGGAAAGGGTAATTACCTCTACATCATTAGCCTGGCTTCCTTCTACGTCCTCCTGATAAAGATCATTGTTAATGAGGTGCATGAAAAGGGAGCCAAGTGAGTCAAGTTCTACCTCAACTTCCGGATCATCTGCATATTCATCAAGCTCCATGCTGATCCGGTCAGCCGTTTTCCGCTTTGAGGTCCGCTTGACAGCTTTGGTTTTGGGACGGGATGGCTTTGCCGCTTTATTTGTGGATTTCCATTTCCAGAAGGGATCATCACCCTGTTCATACACAAACAGAGGAAAGTATACAAGTTGAAAAATTGAAAGATATCAAAGATAAAAAGGAAGCATTGTGCCTACAGCAGGCGGTTTATTCTGAGTGTAGAAGTGGCTCAAGCCGGTTTGGCAACAGGCTGATTCCGATTCATTCAAAATTTTCTTGACGCTTTAAGTGACCTCTTCATCGGTTACCTGAATATTGATGTGGCGTTGGGGGTCTTCAACCTCACCCGTATATTCACACATTAAACCGGGGCGGCGGCTTAGTGGGAAGACGCTCCACGATATCCAGCAACGCACAAAATCAACGGCTATTAAACCATTGGCCATAAAGGCCCGGAGCTTGGCGAGTTGAGGGGCATATTTGGCCCGTCCCGCGGAGCTTAAACATTGTGGAAGTGCATGAGTGTTGGAAAGCCGGTGATCACGATAGCCTGGAAGAGGGTTTTCATCTTCAGGGGAGGTATCTATGCAGTAGAACCAAGTCTGGTTCCATTCCTTAGGGTGACTCTGCAGTTTGACATGAGGGAATTCAACTTCCATCCACTTTTGAATAGAGACACCACCAAGTTCAGTGTTGGGACCATTTACAAATTCTGTACGCCAGTTCAGATGAATGAAGTCCCGGAACAACTTAGCAGTCGGTTCTTCTTGTAAGTACACTTCACAGAAGACCTGGAAGTTGCATAGATTGGATACCGAGTTGGGTCCGATATCTTGAGGATGGAGTTGGAAACTGGCAAGCACATCTCGGTAAAACTTTGATCCTAGCAGTTTGAAACCACGGCCTATGTGGTCGACAAAGACCACAACCTCACCCTGCCTCGGGTTGGAGGATTTTCTGTTCCTGGAACTCGCCATCGAATTTCAGTTTTCTTAGGCAAGGTGCCGATGCTGACCATTCCATTCAACTGTTCCTCAGTGACTCGGGAACGAGCCCAATTGCAAGCGGCAAACTGTTTGGCCATTGTGAAACAAAAAGCTGGAAAAGAAATGCCGGTTTACAAATCATTCACGGTGGTATGCGAGATGCAGTGGAATAAAGATATACAGGTATGTGAAATTGCGTAAACCGGAGACTAATACAATAGTGAATGACAAGGTCATATCAAGGGCATACATGTGTCGTTAAACCGGACTATTACAATCAATGTAAAGAAGGTTTGCCGGTTTACTAGGGGACTAATGGTATGAGATAGATTGTTTTACAAAGGTAAACTGTCTAGATGGTAAAGAGGATACAGATCTAAGGCGAAGAGGGTTAAATAAGGTAAAAACAGGTTTCACAGGATCACAGAGGCATTTTGGATCTACCACGAGTCAGGAAAAGAAAAATATTTAGACCAAAAAAAGTTGGTCTTGGAGCAGTTCATGATAGCACAAATGAAGGTTCTTTTTTATACGCATAAAGGCTTGATTTAAAACAAACAAGAAGGGGAGCTCTAGAACTATCGCACGGAGCGTATCAAGCCTAAGGTCTACTGTATAAAGACTGGTGAAGAACGAGAAAGGAACACCATGAACTTGCGGGAACCCTAATGGATCTAGAAAGGAAGGAGGGAAGGACTTACTGCGGCCGCGGAAGCAACGGAGGTGTGCTACAGGGCTCTGGTACGAACAGATTGATGCAGTGGCCGACGGTGAGGCAGAGGTGAGGCGTGACGATGGCGGCGGCGCTCAAGTGTGGAGGCGTCGCGAGGAAGAAGAAGGGATGAAGGGGCAACGGAAAGGAAAGAAAGGGGTCCTCTGCCTCTATTTATAAGGGTAAAGAGATAAGCGACATGCACGGGAATCAAGGAGCCCAAAAAATGAGTAGATAATGAGATTGTTGCCTCGATCGTTGGATGCTCATTAATAAAGGGTATCTTCGGCTTTTAATAAACATGATGATGTCATGGTGGTTTACTACAAATTTGGAGGATGATGTCACAGCGGTTTACAAGATCTATGCCAAGATGAAAAGGGAGGAATTTTTCTAAGTATAGAAGATTGACATGAACAAGTTCAAATCAATCTAGGGCCTAATGTTGGGGATATTACTATTGGACGTAAACCGGCCAGGAGTAGCCGGATTAGCTTTATGAAGATTATAAGCCCATGAAAATGTAAGAATGATGGCGCGTTAGGAAGGCCCAAGGCCCAGAGGCGAGTTAAGGCATGTAGATGTAAACCGACCTAATTATCTAACTTGCATTGTAAGATAGGAAGTGTAGAGACCGAACCGGACACGTTTATGATCCGGTTCGGGACTCTATAAACCGGCAGGCGTCAACCTATGTATATAAAGGGCTGACCTCACAGCGGTTTAGGGACAACAGACAATAACTCGAGAGCCAGACAAAGCGGATTCGCTCCCTGGTCTTCGAAACCCTAGCAATACCAATCACAACTAGAAGTAGGGTTTTACCTTCATCGAAGGGGCCGAACTAGTATAAACTCCCCGTGTCCCCTTGTCCGGTTTAACCCCTTTGAGCTAACCAGTTGCGATGGCTCCACGACTAAGTCCTTTCACGAGGACATCTGCCATGACAAACCCACGACAGGGGGTCCTTCCCACACGACCTAGAAACCGTTGGGGATATGCCCTCCAGGCACGCAGGCTCGGCAAAATGAGAACGTTTGCGACCGGCGAGGGCTCAAATACGAAAATATGTACAATAGAGCTAAAAAATAGAATTGTATGGCGAAATTGTTTTTGGTCGCAAGTACATCCCACACAGTCAATCCCCGCTAAACGTTTTCGTTCGTATGTACATCCCACACAGTCGCTCCAAGGAAAACATTTCCGTTCACAGGTACATCACAAACAATTTTTCCCATTAAGTCGTTTGCATTATTGAATGTATCACACACGGTGCGTAGAAGAAATTGTGTGGCAAAGGCTGTCCATCACACACACTTTTTATGTGGTAAACGTTTTCGCAAGGCGGCCTAACGCAAACTGTTTTCAAGAGAAAGTCGTGTGTGCAGTGGAGATTGATCGCACACGTAGTGGATCTTAGAAACGTTTCTGATCTCCACATATATCGCACACGTTTCGCTTTCGCAAACCATGTGCAGTGTAATCCCTAATTAATCTATAATTAATCCAATTAATACCTAATTTAAAAGTCACATGTTTTGAATTTGAAATTTGGCAATCACTTATTTCATATCCTACCATGTTTATTACAAATATAGGTTCAACCACGAATCCATATTCGATGCATAGGTACATATACTGAAGAACTACAAACTAAGTAAAGAATGATGAACCACAGTTGTACTAAAGACTGTAAAGAGAGAGGCAAAAGACATTCTGGCTGCTGGAGAAGGTGAAGAGGAATGCTAACGGTGGGAACGACACCTATGGGATCACTGGGATCCCTTCTATGGTCGGCGGGCGCGGGGTCGTGAGAAGAGGAGGTTTAGGAGCTAGCACACGGATCGTTTACCCAGGTTCGGGCCGCGAGGATGCGTAAAACCCTATTCCTGCTTTGGTGGATGTATTGAGGGTTCTTGAGCTTTCTGAACTAGCTACGGTGGCTGTGCCATTCCAAAAATCCGAATCCCCCTCCTGGTTGCCTCGGGCCTCCTTTTATAGGAAAAAGGGGTTGCCACAGTGGCACACAGGAGGTGGAATGGCCTACAGCGCGCGAGCTTATCACACGACATTATGGGACAAAGCGCATTAAATGCACTACGTAGGTGTCCATTAGCTTTATCGAGGATGGGAACGAGGCCCGTCCCGTCTATCGCCGCTCTGCCTCGCTTCAACACGCACCCAGGCTAGCGATGCATGCAGCGCCATGCAGGCAGGCAAGTAGCTGATGTGGCGCGGTGGTAGGGCCTTCATGAAGATCTGCATGCCGCCACATAGGTGCTTGCTGATTTCGCTTGGAAGCTGCATGTTGCCACGCAGGTGCCCGCCTAGCTGGTTGGGCTGGCAGCTGCATGTGAACGGCGCAGGATTCTTGAGTGGTGCAGGCCTGGCAGTGGCCCTGCTGATGCCCTCGGCAAGGGTCTTGCTGGGGGCCCAGCACAGGTCTTGCCGTGGCGTTGCTGTCATCCACGGCAAGGGTATTGCCTGGGGTGTTGTGGATTTCCTCGGCTAGGATCCTGCTGAGGGTCGCCGTCTTCTAATCCTTATCTGATCTTGTGTGTTTATGTTCTGGAAAAACATCTGCATGCCACAACGGAGGTGCCTCCCGAGCCCTGGTCTGTAGCGACCTGACCCGAATGGATCACGTCTACTATGCTACGGTGTCATCACTGGATCAGTAATGCTGACACCACACAGTACATCGAGGTTTTATAGCAGAGTTGCAATCACACACTTATTACACCGATGGCTCAAAAAGAACTTATTACAATAAATATGACTTAAGGCCATATTTTAAAGATAACAGCGGAAGACTTGGAAGATAAATGGGTCCATCAACTCCAGCGGCATCACTGAGTATAGAACCACGACCTAAACGCCTCAATCGTCGTCTGAAAAGTCTGCAACATTAACGTTGCAGCCCGAAAACGGGTCAGCACATGGAATATGCTGGCAAAGTAACACATAGAGAGTAATGGAATGAAACAACTATACTACATGCATATATGGCTGGTGGAAAGCTCTATGGTTACAGTTTTGCGTAAAGCCAGTTTTTCCCTACTGCAAAGGAATAAATTTTATTTACTATGATGGTGGTTGTGAAACATTGAGAATGGTTGACAGCATTCTCAATCCCAATTAAAAGTAATTAAAACCCAATAACATTAATTAGAAGTAACATGTTGAGATTCACAATGATATTCATGTACTAGATACTCAAGTTGTCCATAACCGGGGACACGGCTAATCATGATTAGTTTGTTACTCTGCAGAGGTTGCGCACTTTTCCCCACATGACTCGATCGCCTCCGTTTGTTTTCTCGCACTACATGGTGTTTGAGAAACGGATGACCGAGACATAGTCTTTCAGAAGCACTAGCACCTTACATGTGGGGTAGACCGGTACACCTACATCCCCTACATCTGCTAGTCCACCCCGTAAGAGTTCGCACAACTTAGTCAACTATGCCAGAGCCCATAGTAGCATGTGGCTGCACACGGAAGTTTCTAGCATGAATTATCTTATGATCCCTTTGAGCCTGGGTGGCGGTCCAAAAAAAACAGGCAAGTCCTGATAGACATCAGGTGCCTCAATCCACCCAGATGTGTGTTTAAGTTGCCACCTTAGATAAACCATTAAAATTATCAACTCACATCTGTCATGGATATCACTCACCCAATCCACGTCTACTAGCATAGCATGGCATAACAAGCAACGTAGAAGTAACTCCCAAAGGTTTCATAATAATACAGGTAATAGGTACTACCTCATCTAGTTCCCATCCCACAATTTAATTAGATCCTAATCATGCAATGTGTGAGGATTGATCTAATGCAATAAAACTGGGTTGTAGAAAAGGTATGATCAAAGTGTTACTTGCCTTGCTGATGATCCGCGAGTCCTAGGGTTTCGAAGTAACAAGCGGCGCAATCCGGGTAATCTATCACAGACAAACAACAAGCATACAATAAGTACTCATCTAATGCACAAGTAAAACTCGAACAAGAGAACGAACCAGGTAGTTCAACTTAAGAACTCCGGTTGCAAAGAAAGAAAGAACCGAACAAAGAAATCAAACGGCGAAAGAAAATAACTCGGTTCTAGCAAGTTGAATCTAGGTCAAAATTTTACTGTAACAAAAGCTTGTTCAAGTTGATTAGACGGAACGGCAGTTTCGAGACGAAACTCCAGGCGCTTGAATCGCCTGATTCCGATAAACGAGCGAAAAGAAAGACTAGAAAGAAGATCGGATCTGAGATCGCGATCGCGGAATAAATCCGACGAAAAGAAAAAGAAGAACAGTTAAACGAACGGACGTCGTTAACCTAGAAGAATCCGGTGATCATGTTCGTTAGGACGAACGGTCCGGCGAACGGTCCAAAGGCAACTAAATCGGAGAAGAAAACGAATCCGATCTAGGGTTTCGGAGAAGAAAAACCGAACGAAAAACCGATCTAGAAAACCGGAACGGTTTAGAGAAGAAAAGAATCAGAACGATTAGAAGAAAGCGATCCGAGAAAAAGAATAGATGTAGCGCGGGGCAACCTTGGCGAGGTCTCCGGTGAGGGGCTCCGGCGGCGTCGGCGTAGGGCGGCGGCGTGGGCAAGGTGCGGCGGCGGCGCGGGTGTGGGGCGGCGGCGGTAAGGTGCGGCGGCGGCGCGGGTGTGGGGTGGCGGCGGCAAGGTGCGGCGGCGGCGCGGGGTGTGGGGTGGCGGCGCGGGTGAGGCGGCGCGGCGGCGGTGACGCAGGGCGCGGTGTGATGCGGCGCGGCGGCGGTGCAAGGTGCGGTGTGGAGGAGAGTTTTGATTTGATGTGTTTAGAGGGGGGGTGCTTGGGTATTTATATTGGGGAGGGGAGGGGTTTACTTGGGGTAGAGGACAAGGAATTAGAATAGGAGTAGGAAAGATCTAGAAAATAAACGGAATAAGGAAAGGGGAGGGGCTAAAGCCTAGAATGCATAAAGGATTCGGCTAAGAGGCAGAGGCGGGGGCGGCCTTGCGCCTGGCAAGCGCACGCGCGGCTGTAGGTGGCTTGGCTTGGGCCTTTGGCCCAAGGCGCTGCTCAAATTTTTTTTATATAGTTTCCTCGCGCAGAAAAAAACAAAAAGGGATCTAAACGAACTCCGAAAAATCTAAAGTAAATTTTCTCCGACTCCTAAAAATGAGCCGAACAAAATGAACTTTTCTCCGGACCTAAAATGCAATTTTTGAAAACGCGCATTTTTTCCCTATCCAAATAAAATGCAAATAAACACCGGAAAGCAAAATTGATCTATTTATTATATCTTCATTTTTCCTAAATTTGGGAAAGTCATATTATTCCCTCTCTCATATTTTGACATCGGAAAATTATTGAAGATAAAATAAATAAATCAAATGATCCTATTTTCAAAATTCGAGATAACTCTCAAATATGAAAATAACGAAATCTCCAACTCTCTCCGAGGGTCCTTGAGTTGCGTCAAATTTCTAGGATCAACCAAAATGCAAGAAAATATGATATGCATATGATCTAGTGTATAACATTCCAAATTGAAAATTTGGGATGTTACAAACCTACCCCCCTTAAGATGAATCTCGCCCTCGAGATTCGGGTTGGCTAGAAAATAGGTGAGGGTGGTCTTTGAACAAATCTTCTTCTCTCTCCCAGGTGGCTTCATCCTCTGAATGGTGGTTCCACTGAACTTTGCAAAACTTGATAACCTTGCTGCGAGTAACTCTACTGGCAACATCGAGAATCTTGACTGGCTTCTCCTCATATGTTAGGTCATCCTTTAACTGAATCGCTTCTAATGGCACTGTATCTCTTAGCGGTACCTCCGCCATCTCGGCGTGACATTTCTTCAGCTGAGAAACATGGAATACATCATGAACTCCTGACAGTCCTTCTGGTAGTTCCAACTTATAAGCGACTTCTCCCATACGTTTCAAGATCTTAAACGGTCCAACGAAACGTGGTGCTAACTTTCCCTTAACTCCAAAGCGCTTAACTCCTCGAAGTGGGGATACTCGAAGGTAAACTCTGTCTCCGGTTTCGTAAACTGTCTCCTTGCGTTTAGAATCTGCATAGCTCTTCTGCCTGGACTGGGCTACCTTGAGCCTATCGCGAATCAACTTAACCTTCCGTTCAGACTCCATAATCAAATCTGGTCCAAAGAATTGACGGTCTCCAACTTCTTTCCAGGACAACGGTGTCCTGCACCTCCTTCCGTATAAAGCTTCGAAAGGGGCCATCTTCAAACTGGTTTGGTAACTGTTGTTATAAGAAAACTCCGCATACAGTAAGTTTTCGTCCCAACTTGATCCATAATCTAGTGCACAAGCTCGCAGCATATCTTCCAAAATCTGATTGACTCTCTCGGTCTGTCCATCTGTCTGCGGATGAAAAGCTATGCTGAACTCTAGTCTGGTTCCTAAAGTTTCATGCAACTGAGTCCAAAACTTTGAGGTAAATTGGGTTCCTCTATCTGATACGATACTCCTCGGAACTCCATGCAAACAAACAATTCTAGTCATGTATATCTTTGCCAACTTAGCACTGGTGTAAGTGGTCTTAACTGGAATGAAATGTGCTACCTTCGTCAAACGATCAACTACTACCCATATCGAGTCATATCCTGCTTTCGTCCTGGGTAGTCCTGTGATAAAATCCATGCCTATCTTATCCCACTTCCATTCGGGTATCGGCAGTGGTTGTAACAATCCTGCTGGCTTTTGATGTTCTGCTTTTACTCTCTGACATACGTCACAAACTGCTACATACGCTGCAATATCCTTCTTCATTCCGGTCCACCAGAATATTTCCTTCAAATCCAAATACATCTTGGTATTCCCTGGGTGAATCGAATATGGTGAATTATGTGCCTCCTACAAAATCAACTTCCTGATCTCCGGGTCATTGGGAACATAAACACGGTCCTCAAACCATAGGGTATCGTGCTCATCCTCACGAAATCCCTTTGCTTTTCCTTTGCTCAATTTCTCATTTATAGCAGCAATCTCTTTGTCAGATTTCTGAGCTTCTCTGATCTTATCCATCAATGTTGACTGAATCTCCAATGCTGCTACATAGCCTTTCGGAACTATCTCTAAGCTTAGTTCACGAAGGTTTTCTGCTAATTCCTTTGGTATACTTCCCGTCATTATGGTATTGACATGGCTCTTACGGCTCAATGTGTCAGCTACTACATTAGCCTTTCTGGGATGGTAATGCAATCTCATGTCATAATCCTTGATGAGCTCCAACCATCTCCTTTGTCGGAGGTTCAACTCCTTCTGAGTGAAAATGTACTTCAAACTCTTATGATCCGTGTACACCTCACAATGGTTTCCAATGAGGAAATGTCTCCACGTTTTCAATGCATGCACTACGGCTGCTAACTCCAAATCATGCATGGCATAATTCAACTCATGAGGCTTCAGTTGTCGTGATGCATACGAAACAACTCTCGCTTCCTGCATAAGCACTGCTCCAAGTCCTCGACGTGAAGCGTCGCAATACACCTCATAATCCTTGGTCTGATCTGGCAAAATCAATACCGGTGAGGTAACCAATCGTTTCTTCAACTCCTGGAAACTAGCCTCACACTCCTCAGTCCATTTGAACTTAGTATCCTTCTTCAACAACTCCGTCATAGGCTTCGCAATTTTTGAGAAATTCTCAATAAATCTCCGGTAGTATCCTGCGAGTCCAAGAAAACTCCGGATCTCTCCAACTGTTGTTGGTGCTTCCCATTCGGTTACGGTCTCAACCTTTGTGGGGTCAACTGCTATACCTTCTCCGGATATAACGTGTCCGAGGAATCCAACTTCCTTCAACCAAAACTCACATTTGCTGAATTTGGCGTCTAATTGATGTTCCCTTAGTTTCTCCCAAACCAAACACAAATGTTCCTTATGCTCCTCTTCATTCTTTGAATAAACTAGGATGTCATCAATGAACACTACGACGAACTTATCCAAAAACTCCATAAACACTTTGTTCATCAGGTTCATAAAATAGGCAGGTGCGTTAGTCAATCCAAATGACATAACAGTATACTCATACAGTCCATATCTTGTGGTGAATGCTGTCTTAGGTATGTCCTGCTCTCGAATCTTCAACTGATGGTACCCTGATCGCAAATCGATCTTGGAAAACACTTTAGCTCCTTGCAATCGATCAAACAGATCGTTGATCATTGGCAGTGGGTACTTATTCTTGATGGTTACTTCATTCAATCCCCGATAATCTACAACCATCCTTAATGATCCATCCTTCTTTTCCACTAGAAGTACGGGTGATCCCCAAGGTGAAGAACTTGGGCGAATGTATCCTTTATCCAATAACTCCTTAATCTGATTCTTAATTTCCACCAAATCCTTTGCTGGCATCCGGTACGGTCGCTTCGATATTGGGCCTGTACCTGGCAATAACTCAATCAAAAACTCAATGTCTCTATCCGGTGGCATGCCTGGTAATTCCTCAGGAAATACATCAGGAAAATCCTTTACCACTGGTACTTCCTCCTGCACAACTCCTGATAAGCAATTCACTTGTGTCCTGTTTGGCACATGCCAGGATACATACTTGATCCTTCTTCCTTCTGGTGTGGTAAGCAAAATTGTCTTACTGGCGCAATCGATGTTTCCTCCATACATCGACAGCCAATCCATACCAAGAATCACATCCAGACCTTGGGATTCCAGATAATTAAATCCGTTGGGAAAACATGCCTTCCTATACATAATGGGACTTGGAAACATCCTTGTCTGGCCATGTACTCTGCTCCTGGCGAGCTTACTAGCATAGGCGTTTTAAGAATCCTAGTGGGCAGGCTATACTTTTCCACAAATCCCCTTGATATGTATGAATGCGATGCACCAGTATCAAAAAGAACGAGTGCAGTAAATGACTTAACCAAAAACTTACCGATTACTGCATCGGGCTGATCTTCAATCTCCTCCACATTAACGTGGTTCACCTGTCCCCTATTGAAAGGGTTCGGCTTCTTCCCAGAGCTTCCATTGCCATTTCCATTCTGGCCTTCAGGACATTCATTGGCATAATGTCCGGTCTTCGAACACTTGAAACAGGTGACTTGACTCAGGTCTCTCTTGGTTGGGGTCGATGGGGTGGTCCGGTTCTGGCCGTTGCTTCCTCCATTCCCATTACCATTCTTGTGGCCATTATGGTTGTGCGAGCTACCTCCTCCATGGGTGTGCTGAAACTGAAATCCCGGTTTAGGGGTAAAACGGGGCTTCTGCTGGGCTCCAGAGTTATACTTCCCCTGTCCATACTTCCTCTTACGGTTCTCAATCTGCTGTTGCTTTCCTTTAATCATGATGGCACGATCTACCAACTCCTGGTAGTTGTTGAAACTTGCTACCATCAACTGCATGCTTAGTTCATCATTCAGTCCTTCCAGAAACTTCTCCTGCTTAGCTACATCCGTAGCAACGTCATCGGGGGCATAACGGGCTAGCTTACTAAACTCCTCCACATACTGGCCAACAGTCCTTCCTCCTTGGCGTAAGTTGTGAAACTCACGCTTCTTTATGGCCATAGCTCCTGCTGAAACATGGGCAGTGCGGAAAGCTTGCTGAAACTGATCCCATGTGACAGTGTCAACTGGGTAGGTGGCTGTGAAATTCTCCCACCATGCTGCCGCGGGTCCTTCAAGCTGATGTGCGGCAAACTTCACTTTCTCACCATCCGTGCATCCTGCAGTGGTCAACTCCCTTCCTATCTTGCGGAGCCAATCGTCTGCTACTATTGGCTCGGTGCTACTGGAAAACACCGGCGGATTCAGCCTAAGGAAACGGGCTAAGTAGTCAACAGGTGGTGGTGGTGGGTTGTTGTTGTTGTTCTGCTGATTCTGAACTAACATCTGCATCAATTGATTCTGCTGCTGGATCAACTGAGTGAGCTCCGGTGGAAATCCATTGTCACGTCTCGGAGGCATCTGAGGGTTTAGAAAAGACGAGAATTAAGAATAGAGGGGTCTAAAGGGAAAACACTACCCATATGCACATGAGGCAAAAGCACACAATTCACTTCAATCAATCAAACAAGGGCTTACAAACGGTCTAACTATCGCAAAAGTGCTCGAATATAATGTGTTTACATGGGGGAATACTACTACTATCTGGTGGTCATCTAGAAATTTGAACCGGTGGAAGACTCCATGATATCTACTCCAGCTTCGTCTTCAAAGTCGGGTTCACTTGGATCCGAATCGGTGTCGTCGATGATGATGTAGTTGTCTGGACATGCGACGTACTTGTCTTCCTCCTGGGATGCTAACTTGCTCTTGAGTTCTTCAATCTCCTGCTTAAGATCGCAATTGTGCCTTGCTAGAGCTACGATCTCGTCCATGTAGTCCTTGCGTGTAGACTTTAGTTCTCCTTCTAGCTCGATGATCCTTGCCTTCGCATTCTTCAACTCTACCATATCATTGCACATCTGGTTCTCATGGCGTCGAATGTGCTGGTTTAACTCCTGGATGAAAGATGCAATGGATCTATCCTTCTTGGTGCTGACTAACTCCCATTGTTCATCACGGCGTCCGCAAATCTGGTAGATAGTATCCTTGAGGTCTTCTTGATAAACTTCTCCAATGCGTCCTATGGTGATATGAGCTGCCATGCTCCTTCCTAGACCCCAGGTTGGTGCATTGAAAACACTATCTATGGGCTTCGTGATTGGCGCGAATGTTCTTCCCGGAACGTGAGCTTGAATCTTCCAGCGCTCTTCTTCAGGAAGAGTGGCGTTGAAGGTTCCCGTGAAGCTTGGTAATCCAATGTTCAGGTACTTGGTGACTTCCTTCAGGTGAAATCCAAATGGTGTGCCTTCATCCGGTTGAGCGTACTAAATCTTCGCGTGCGTCATCCTAAAAGAGTAGAAAAGATGAGGAGTTAGAAAATGAGAAGAGAAGGGTGATCTATGGCTTTAACTTAGTGGTCGTGTCCTACAGTCAGCGTGTGCTCTGATACCATCCTCTGTAGCGACCTGACCCGAATGGATCACGTCTACTGTGCTACGGTGTCATCCCTGGATCAGTAATGCTGACACCACACAGTACATCGAGGTTTTATAGCAGAGTTGCAATCACACACTTATTACATCGATGGCTCAAAAAGAACTTATTACAATAAATATGACTTAAGGCCATATTTTAAAGATAACAGTGGAAGACTTGGAAGATAAATGGGTCCATCAACTCCAGCGGCATCACTGAGTATAGAACCACGACCTAAACGCACCTCAATCGTCGTCTGAAAAGTCTGCAACATTAACGTTGCAGCCCGAAAACGGGTCAGCACATGGAATATGCTGGCAAAGTAACACATAGAGAGTAATGGAATGAAACAGCTATACTACATGCATATATGGCTGGTGGAAAGCTCTATGGTTACAGTTTTGCGTAAAGCCAATTTTTCCCTACTGCAAAGGAATAAATTTTATTTACTATCATGGTGGTTGTGAAACATTGAGAATGGTTGACAGCATTCTCAATCCCAATTAAAAGTAATTAAAACCCAATAACATTAATTAGAAGTAACATGTTGAGATTCACAATGATATTCAAGTACTAGATACTCAAGTTGTCCATAACCGGGGACACGGCTAATCATGATTAGTTTGTTACTCTGCAGAGGTTTGCGCACTTTTCCCCACATGACTCGATCGCCTCCGTTTGGTTTCTCGCACTACATGGTGTTTGAGAAGACGGATGACCGAGAGATAGTCTTTCAGAAGCACTAGCACCTTACATGTGGGGTAGACCGGCCTACATCCCCTACATCTGCTAGTCCACCCCGTAAGAGTTCGCACAACTTAGTCAACTATGCCAGAGCCCATAGTAGCATGTGGCTGCACACGGAAGTTTCTAGCATGAATTATCTTATGATCCCTTTGAGCCTGGGTGGCGGTCCAAAAAAAACAGGCAAGTCCTGATAGACATCAGGTGCCTCAATCCACCCAGATGTGTGTTTAAGTTGCCACCTTAGATAAACCATTAAAATTATCAACTCACATCTGTCATGGATATCACTCACCCAATCCACGTCTACTAGCATAGCATGGCATAACAAGCAACGTAGAAGTAACTCCCAAAGGTTTCATAATAATACAGGTAATAGGTACTACCTCATCTACTTCCCATCCCACAATTTAATTAGATCCTAATCATGCAATGTGTGAGGATTGATCTAATGCAATAAAACTGGGTTGTAGAAAAGGTATGATCAAAGTGTTACTTGCCTTGCTGATGATCCGCGAGTCCTAGGGTTTCGAAGTAACAAGCGGCGCAATCCGGGTAATCTATCACAGACAAACAACAAGCATACAATAAGTACTCATCTAATGCACAAGTAAAACTCGAACAAGAGAACGAACCAAGTAGTTCAACTTAAGAACTCCGGTTGCAAAGAAAGAAAGAACCGAACAAAGAAATCAAATGGCGAAAGAAAATAACTCGGTTCTAGCAAGTTGAATCTAGGTCAAAATTTTACTGTAACAAAAGCTTGTTCAAGTTGATTAGACGGAACGGCAGTTTCGAGACGAAACTCCAGGCGCTTGAATCGCCTGATTCCGATAAACGAGCGAAAAGAAAGACTAGAAAGAAGATCGGATCTGAGATCGCGATCGCGGAATAAATCCGACGAAAAGAAAAAGAAGAACAGTTAAACGAACGGACGTTGTTAACCTAGAAGAATCCGGTGATCACGTTCGTTAGGACGAACGGTCCGGCGAACGGTCCAAAGGCAACTAAATTGGAGAAGAAAACGAATCCGATCTAGGGTTTCCGAGAAGAAAAACCGAACGAAAAACCGATCTAGAAAACCGGAACGGTTTAGAGAAGAAAAGAATCAGAACGATTAGAAGAAAGCGATCCGAGAAAAAGAATAGATGTAGCGCGGGGCAACCTTGGCGAGGTCTCCGGTGAGGGGCTCCGGCGGCGTCGGCGTAGGGCGGCGGCGTGGGCAAGGTGCGGCGGCGGCGCGGGTGTGGGGCGGCGGCGGTAAGGTGCGGCGGCGGCGCGGGTGTGGGGTGGCAGCGGCAAGGTGCGGCGGCGGCGCGGGGTGTGGGGTGGCGGCGCGGGTGAGGTGGCGCGGCGGCGGTGACGCAGGGCGCGGTGTGATGCGGCGCGGCGGCGGTGCAAGGCGCGGTGTGGAGGAGAGCTTTGATTTGATGTGTTTAGAGGGGGGGTGCTTGGGTATTTATATTGGGGAGGGGAGGGGTTTACTTGGGGTAGAGGACAAGGAATTAGAATAGGAGTAGGAAAGATCTAGAAAATAAACGGAATAAGGAAAGGGGAGGGGCTAAAGCCTAGAATCCATAAAGGATTCGGCTAAGAGGCAGAGGCGGCGGCGGCCTTGCGCCTGGCAAGCGCACGCGCGGCTTTAGGTGGCTTGCCTTGGGCCTTTGGCCCAAGGCGCTGCTCAATTTTTTTTTATATAGTTTCCTCGCGCAGAAAAAAAAACAAAAAGGGATCTAAACGAACTCCGAAAAATCTAAAGTAAATTTTCCCCGACTCCTAAAAATGAGCCGAACAAAATGAACTTTTCTCCGGACCTAAAATGCAATTTTTGAAAACGCGCATTTTTCCCTATCCAAATAAAATGCAAATAAACACCGGAAAGCAAAATTGATCTATTTATTATATCATCATTTTTCCTAAATTTGGGAAAGTCATATTATTCCCTCTCTCATAATTTGACATCGGAAAATTATTGAAGATAAAATAAATAAATCAAATGATCCTATTTTCAAAATTCGAGATAACTCTCAAATATGAAAATAACGAAATCTCCAACTCTCTCCGAGGGTCCTTGAGTTGCGTGAAATTTCTAGGATCAACCAAAATGCAAGAAAATATGATATGCATATGATCTAGTGTATAACATTCCAAATTGAAAATTTGGGATGTTACATGGTCCCACGTAGTTATTGACGGCGTTCGGAACCTTTGGGCTCAAGTGTGGCTCGCTGTGCTGGCGTTGGGCAAGTTGTCCCGGCAAGGCTCGTGCCGGAGCTGCGGTGGGCCGCCTCGGAAAGGACCTTGCCGAGGGAGTCCACCTCGCCCTCTTGCCCTCATGTGCTTCTGGTCTTGGCGTCGCCTTGGTTGTCTTGTGCTTCGGCTTATCTTCGGCTTCCCTCCCCTGCCCTGCTTAGTGTGGCCGTGGGCATGACTTTGACTGTCCGTGCACAAGTAGAGGGGTAAAAAGGAGCGCCCCAAAAACGGTGCGCGAGCAGTCGGGGCAGGATTTTACCGCAGTAATTCCTCGTCCGCTGCGCTTCCGCGTGACCCAAGTTGAACGGGCGACGTGGAGGGTCTTGCGTGACGTGGGGGTCGTGCGTAGGGCGGTTCCCGCATGCATGCCTCACATCGTGGTAAAGAGGCGGATCGCGCCTTCCCCATAAAAAGGAAACGGCCGCAAGCACGCTGCTCATTTACCCTTGTGTCTTCTCCAGTCTCAAAGCCTTCGTTCCTTCCTTCTTCCTCCTCAAGCCCCAGCTCGCCGTCACTGCTCTTTTGCTGCCCTTTCCCTTCCACCGCTCGCAGCCTCCATGGCACCTAGGACTGGCAAGGGCAAGGGAGCGGCCAAGAACGCCATAGGGGCGGAGCCACCGGAGAACGAGTTGGCGGCGCGGCGGATGGAGCTCGCCTACTTTCCCTTGACGGTCGATGCGGCCCACCTTCGGGACAACTTCAGGCCGCTGTGGGGGGTCAAGACAGGGGGAGAGACGACGGGGCATCCTGCCACACGCGTCATCCCCGCCAACTGCGGCAAAGCCGCCCCGAATCGGTATCCGTTCTTCGTCGATTACTTCTCCTGCGGCCTTTGCCCCCTTCTCCGATTTCTTCAACGACGCGAAGCTCACGGTCGCCACCACCAGGATTCTTTACCTCACGGAGGCCGGGCTCATCCTTGAGATGATCGGGGCGGATTTCATCCATCACCGAATCGCTCCGCTGCATAACAAGGGCAGGCCGGCCAGGCTTTTCACGAACGTGGCGGACATCATGCGACTCCGCCCTGGCCTCGACCACAACTTCACCATGTTGGCGGACGCTCACTTCTGCCAACGGCTCTTCCAGCTCGATGTGGACCACGACGGCAAGGACGAGAGGTCCAGCAAGGCTGTGAAGGCCGGCAAGGTCGTCAATGGGCCCTTGTTTGGGTTGCCGGCGGGGGTGGTCCCGCTGAGCAATAACTCACGCCGAAGCGACATCATCGCCATGATGCCAGAGTTCAACGCACATGGCCTCGTCCCGAATTGGCCCGAGCCGCTAGAGGATGAAGTGTGGGAGTTTTTTGATAGCCTGGAGGAGAAGTACATCCACGAGGAGACGTGGCTCGTCTAGGACACCACCCATGCGGAGCTCGACTACATCGCCGCCAGGACAGCGGAGGCGGAGCTCGCTAGGGAGGCCGGCAGCACCGGCGGCGTGGAGGACAAAGCTGCGGCGGCCGTAGAAGAGAAGGAGCTCACCCAGTGGGCGGAGTCTACTGGAGAGGCCTGCAGCGCCAGCACCAGGGCTCCTCTTATTAGAGACGATGACGACGAGCCGTCCGAGGAGGAGGCTGAAGCTGTCGAGCCCCCAGCCGCGGGGAAAGGGCGAGCCCTGTCACGGGCGAGCTCCGGCGAGCCGGTTCGGCCCGGCAGGGCCATGCCACCTCGGCAAGCCCAGGAGACGTCTGCGCGCCAAACGATGGCCACGACGGCGAAGAAGTTGGTGAAGGCCGCGGTGGCGAAGAAGAAAGCATCTTCTTCTTCTTCGTCATCGTCTAAGCGTTCCCCAACTCCTCCAGCTTCCCCACCTCCGGCAAGTGACGACACGGAGGTCTTCTTCGACCTCGAGTCTCTCAGCCTGAGGAGGAAGAGGAAGACAGCGAAAGAAGAAACGGAGGATGAGTAAGTGTTTCAACTTTTGTCGTCTCCGTCCCTCCGGGTCGTATCTCTTTTCTTGACATGGCTTCATCTTGGAAGGGATACGGAGACACTGGCCATGTCTTCCGCGGGCAACCAGTGATACATCCATTTCTGCATCATGCTTTTATATCGATATTTATTGCATTATGGGCTGTTATTACACATTATGTCACAATACTTACGCCTATTCTCTCTTATTTTACAAGGTTTACATGAAGAGGGAGAATGTCGGCAGCTGGCATTCTGGGCTGGAAAAGGAGCAAATATTAGAGACTTTTTCTGCACAGCTCCAAAAGTCCTGAAACTTCACGGAAGACGTTTTCAGAATATATAAAAAATACTCAGCGTAAGAGATTCACCAGGGGGGCCACACCCTGCCCACGAGGATGGGGGCGCACCCTACCCCCCTGGGCGCGTCCCCTACCTCGTGGGCCCCCTCGTGGCCCTCCGGTGGCCATCTTCAGCTATATGAAGTCTTTCGATGGGAAAAAAAATAAGAAGTCATCTTCTCGGACGAAACTCCGCCTCCACGAGGCGGAACCTTGGCAGATCCAATCTAGGGCTCCGGTAGAGCTATTCTGCCGGCGAAACTTCCCTCCCGGAGGGGGAAATCGTTGCCATCGTCATCACCAACGCTCCTCTCATCAAGGGAGTGCAATCTCCATCAACATCTTCATCAGCACCATCTCCTCTGAAAACCCTAGTTCATCTCTTGTATCGAATTCTTGACTCCAAGTCTGGGATTGGTGCTAGTAGGCTACTAGTAGTGTTAATTACTCATTGTAGTTGATTCTAGTTGGTTTAATTGGTGGAAGATCATATGTTTAGATCCTATATGCATATTAATACCCCTCTGATTATGAACATGTTTATGCTTTGTGAGTAGTTATGTTTGTTCCTGAGGATATGGGAGAAGTCTTGCTATTAGTAGTTATGTGAATTTGGTATTCGTTTGATATTTTGATGAGATGTATGTTGTCTCTCCTCTAGTGGTGTTATGTGAACGTCGACTACATGACACTTCATCATTATTTGGGCCTAGAGGAAGGCATTGGGGAGTAACAAGTAGATGACGGGTTGCTAGAGTGACAGAAGCTTAAACCCTAGTTTATGCGTTCCTTCGTAAGGGGTTGATTTGGATCCATATGTTTCATGCTATGGTTAGGTTTACCTTAATACTTTTGTTGTAGTTGCGGATGCTTGCAATAGAGGTTAATCATAAGTGGGATGCTTTTCCAAGTAAGGACAATACCCAAGCACCGGTCCACCCACATACCAAATTATCAAAGTACCGAACACGAATCATATGAACGTGATGAAAACTAGGTTGATGATATTCCCATGTGTCCTTGGGAGCGCTTTTCTCTATATAAGAATTTGTCCAGGCTTGTCCTTTGCTACAAAAGGATTGGGCCACCTCGCTGCACCTTATTTACTTTTGTTACTCGTTGCTCGTTACAAATTATCATATCACAAAACTATCTGTTACCACTTGTTTCAGTACTTGCAGAGAATACCTTGATGGAAACCGCTTATCATTTCCTTATGCTCCTCGTTGGGTTCGACACTCTTTCTTACCGAAAGGACTACAATAGATCCCCTATACTTGTGGGTCATCAAGACTCTTTTTTGGCGCCATTGCCGGGGAGTGAAGCGCCTTTGGTAGGTGGAATTTGGTAAGGAAAAATTTATATAGTGTGCTGAAATTTACTGTCACTTGTTACTATGGAAAGTAATCCTCTGAGGGACTTGTTCGGGGTATCTTCACCCCGACCAGTAGAGCAAAGAGTTCCTCCTCAACCTACTGAACCTACTGAAAATGAAAATGTTTGCTTTGAAATTCCTTCGGGTATGATAGAAAAACTACTAGCTAATCCCTTTTTAGGAGATGGAACAAAGCATCCCGATGAGCATCTAATATATGTGGATGAAGTTTGTGGATTATTTAAGCTTGCAGGTGTACCCGGAGATGTTGTCAAGAAGAAGGTCTTCCCTTTATCTTTGAAGGGAGATGCATCGACATGGTATAGGCTATCTTTGAAGGGAGAAAGCATCGCTCAAGCTTGGGGGAGGCTTAAATCAATGTTATATTCATGCCCCAATCATGAACTCTCAAGAGAAATGATTATTCAAAATTTTTATGCTCGGCTTTCTGATAACAATCGCGCCATGCTTGATACTTCTTGTGCTGGCTCTTTTATGATGAAGACTATTGTATTCAAATGGGATTTATTGGAAAGAATTAAAGGCAACTCTGAAGATTGGGACCTTGACAAAGGTAAGGAGTCAGGTATGACACCTAGTTTTGGTTGTGTTATATCTTTTATGGATACCGATATTTTTCGTAATTTTAGCACTAAATATGGACTTGACTCTGAGATAGTAGCTTCTTTCTGTGAATGTTTTGCTACTTATGTTGATCTCCCCAAGGAGAAGTGGTTTAAATATCATCCTCCCATAGAAGTAAAAGTAGCTGCACCTATTAAAGTTGAAGAAAATATTGTCACTTATAATGATCCTATTGTACCTACTTCTTATGTTGAGAAACCACCTTTCCCTATTAGGATAAAGGATCATGCTAAAGCTTCAACTGTGGTTCGTAAAAGCAATATTAAAACTTAAACACCTCATGAGAAAATTAAAGTTGAACCTGATATTGCTATTGTTAAAGATCTCTTGTCTGATAATATGGATGTGCATGTTATTCATTTCCTGGATGAGACTGCTAGAATTGCTAAACCTTGTGCTAAAGATAAAAACATACATGTGGTAGGCATGCCTATTATTTCCGTTCAAATAGGGGATCATTGTTATCATGGCTTATGTGATATGGGTGCTAGTGCTAGCGCAATACCTTATTCCTTATACAAATAAATTATGCATGATATTGCACCTGCTGAGATAGAAGATATTGATGTCACAATTAAACTTGCCAATAGAGATACTATTTCCCCAATGGGAATTGTTAGAGATGTTGAAGTCTTGTGTGGGAAAATTAAATATCCTGCTGATTTTCTTGTTCTTGGTTCCCCACAAGATAGCTTTTGTCCCATTATATTTGATAGACCCTTCTTGAACACTATTAATGCTACCATAGATTGCAAAAGGGATGTTGTTACTATCGGTTTAGATGATATGTCTCATGAATTTATTTTTTCTAAATTTAGTAGACAACACCGTGAAGAAGAATTACCTAGTAAGGATGAAATTATTGGTCTTGTGTTACACCCACGATGCGGCTATATCTCCCACGTGTCGGAGCACGACTTAGAGGCATAACCGCATTGTAGGCAATGTCGAAAGAGGGGTAATCTTTACACATCCCATGTACTGAATAAGGAAAGAGGTACATAGTAGGCTTACAATCACCACGTCACACAATAGCATAACTATATCATTACAATCATCCAGATACAATCAAGGTCCGACTATGGAACCCAAATAAAGACAACCCCAAATGCATAATATCCCCGATCGCCCCAACTGGGCTCCACTACTGATCGTCTGCAACGGAAACGTAGTATCGTCCTCAGTCCTCATCGAACTCCAACTTGAGCTCAGTCGCATCTCCTGGAACAGTATCATCGGTCCCTGCATCTGGTTTTGGAAGTAATCTGTGAGTCACGGGGACTCAGCAATCTCACACCCTCGCGATCAAGACTATTTAAGCTTATAGGTAGGTAAAGGGTATAAGGTGGAGCTGCAGCAAGCACTAGCATATATGGTGGCTAACATACGCAAATGAGAGCGAGAAGAGAAGGCAAGGCACAGTCGAGAAACTATGATCAAGAAGTGATCCTAGAACAACCTACGTTCAAGCATAACACGAGACTGTGTTCTCTTCCCGGACTCCGCCGAAAAGAGACCATCACGGCTACACACGTTGTTGATTCATTTTAATTAAGTTTAAGCTTCCGGTTTCTAGAACCGGACATTAACAAATTCCCATCTGCCCATAACCGCGGGCACGACTTTCGAAAGTTCAAATCCATGCAGGGGTGTCCCAACTTAGCGCATCACAAGCTCTCACGGTCAACGAAGGATATTCCTTCTCCCAGGACGGCCCGATCAGACTCAGAATCCCGGTTACAGGACATCTTGGCAATGGTAAAACTAAACCAACAAAGCCGCCCGAATATGCCGACAAATCCCGATAGGAGCTGCACATATCTCGTTCTCAGGGCACACCGGATGAGCCAGACGTCGGGTTGGCATAGACCCTGGTTGCCCAGGGGGCGCCGTACATCGCTCAATTTGGACAAACACTTAGAGAAGCACTGGCCCGGGGGGTTAAATTAAAGATGACCCTTGAGTCCGCGAAACCCAAAGGAAAAAGGCTAGGTGGCAAATGGTAAAACCAAGGTTGGGCCTTGCTGGAGGAGTTTTATTCAAGGCGAACTCTCAAGGGGTCCCCATTATAACCCAACCGTGTAAGGAACGCAAAATCAAGGAACATAACACCGGTATGACGGAAACTAGGGCGGCAAGAGTGGAACAAAACACCAGGCATAAGGCCGAGCCTTCCACCCTTTACCAAGTGTATAGATGCATTAAAGTATACAAGATATAATAGTGATATCCCAGCAATAAACATGTTCCAACAAGGAACAAACTCCAATCTTCACCTGCAACTAGCAACGCTATAAGAGGGGCTGAGCAAATCGGTAACATAGCCGAACAACGATTTGCTAGGACAAGGTGGGTCAGAGGTTTGACATGTCAATATGGGAGGCATGGTAAAGCATGTGGTAGGTATCATAGCATAGGCATAGCAATAGAGAGAGCATCTAGCAAGCAAAGATAGAAGTGATTTCGAGGGTATGGTCATCTTGCCTGCAAAGTTCTCCGAGTTGACATAACACTACTAGGGAAAAGCCTAGCAGCAGCGCGGGTTTTAGACCTATCAGTAGCGCGGGGTTATGCACTACTGATAAGGCGCTACAGCTAACGTGTAGCAGTAGCGTGCCTCCTCCCACGCTACTGCTAAATCGACTTAGTAGTAGCGAGTTCCCGGAGGAGCGCTACTGGTAATTAGTAGTAGCGCTTCTCCCTCCCCGCGCTGCTACTATTATTTCGTATTTTATTTATTTTTAATTTCATGTTGTATTCATACAGCTTTACACAAGTTTTCATACAATAGGAGTTTAGAAATTGCTTTTACATCATAATGAGTTATTACATCACGGGGTGAAAGACTCCGTGTGGACTAGTTTCAAGTGGATGGACATCCACTTGAAACTAATTCGTGGTTCTTTCACCCAATGTTATAATAAATATCATCATCATCATCATATCATTAACAACTTATCATCATCATCATCATATCATTGGTCACTAGACGTAATCACAAGTACTCCTCACATCATCAACTCTAACACATTGTATCACATAAAAAACATATTGTACCTCATAGGACCTACTACATTCTCTTAGGATCTACTATATTCTCTAAGGTAAAATAGCAAAAAAACAAGATAGCCCCTGACTCTCCATTATGGAGAATGGAGATTATCTTGTCTCCAATTCTTGCCTTTCGCTTAATGTTACTTCCAAGAACCTCCTTGCGAATGTCCAAACATTTTTTTCCATTCTTTGATTAGCATGTGTTCACCGCTTTTAGAAATCCGATATGCACAGGTGAGCTCCTTAGATTCACCTGGCTGTATGTTCATAACTGCAAGGCGATCATTCTGATACATCAGATGAGGCACACAATCCATCAGGATTTCCTGTTGAAAAACATAGTAATAACTTTGTAGTTAGCAATGATGTACTAGTTTTAGAAGTATCCAAAATATGCACGGATGTCGTAATAGTAAAAAATCTTACCAGGGTATCTCCATAGAAGTTAACGTGGTTCAACACGTGCACTAGTGGCACGTATTCACCATAATTTGGAGGAGTTCGATAATAGGTATTGTAATTCTCAAGAAAAGTACAATAAGCAATCAGATGACTTTTCTCCTTATAAGTTAATTTGGAGCCATTAGTGTAGTGGGTTTTGTCAACCATCTTCTGCACATTCATTGAAGATTCAAAATAAGCTGTCAACTATTTTGAAATAAACAATATAAATTAGTTAATAACTATGTTTGATAAACTCACATTGCGGTAGAATCGGAAGCGTATCAACAAGGACACAAATGTCCATATTGTCTTGCTCGATGTCAGGATTACCAAGATCCATGGTGACAATCATACCCTCATAAAAACCATACATTTTGCAAAGTGCTTCCCAATTTTGGCAACCAAAATGGTTTACGCTCTGATAATTGTACAGATTTACTTCAAAATCGATATCATGATGGGTCCTTAGGTGTACTTTCTTTGTTTCATAATTTTCATAGTCTTCAAAACCCATCCTCTCCACGACATAGCGTCTTGCATGGCATGGGATAAGCTAGTCGAATTATAAAAGATGAAAATTAGACGTTGAAATAGTTGAAGTCATGCTTAATTACAAAAAAACACTTGTTGTTGTTGTGTACCGTTTCAACATCGAAGGTCTCCTCGAGCTTAATGCTGAAACGCCGATCTTCAACCAGCTCAACGAACCTGTCACACATACCTCGATCATCGTGGCACCAGCTGCACTCCCCCGGGAGACTGTCATCGTCCGAGTACGACATTTCCTACGTTCATAATTCAAATATTAAACTTGTACATATTCTAGCACAAGTCATGCCAGAATGCACGGAAAAATCCGGCATGACCTTTGCTAAAAAAGGACATATCAAGCGCCTGAAATTTGCCGGAACGGAAATTAATCAACACTCCGGCAAAACATAGGCCACTCGGAGGTGTAACCAAAACATGAAATAATTGCTTAAACTAAAAAATAACAACAAATATGACATGTTCAACTAGTTCTATTAATTCAACTAGTTCTTACTAAATATAAACTTAGTATAAACAGAAAAAACTAGTTCTTTCTAAAAATAAAGTAGTTCAACTAGTTATTAATTTACTTACTATACTAGTTCAACTAAATCTTAACTAGTTCAACTAAATCTAAACTAGTTCTATTAATTCAACTTGTTCTTACTAAATATAAACTTAGTATAAATAGAAAGAAACTAGTACATCTACTACTACATCTACTACTAATAACATCTACTACTGCTAATTATACAACTATTTTACCATCACTACTAGTAATTAATATCCACTACTTCTAAAAATCATTATCTATGAACCCTAAATTAACATCTACTACTACTAAAATCATCTACTAACTAAGCAAAGAGAGAGGGGGTGGGGGAGGGTGGGGGGCTTACAGAGGGAGAGACGGTGGCGGGGAGGTGCTCGGCGACGGAGGGGCGGCGAGGGCGGGCTCGGGATCGGGAGGCGGCGGTCCTGGGCGGCGGGCTCGGTCAAGGGCGGCGGCAGTGAGGTCGAGGGCGGCGAGAGTGTGGTCGAGAGGGGCGGCGGGCGGCTGCGGTGAGGTTGAGGGCGGTTAACTCGAACTAGCAGTAGCGCTCATATGGAAAACGCGCTATAGCTAACTTATCTATAGCGCGCTTCAGTGAAAACCGCTACTGCTAATGGAAGCAGTTATATCAAAAATATACATTGGTCATCATTGAACTTTTTATGTATAATCTAAATAGTCAACATGAATCCTCACCCTGTATAGGTACAGGCGAGGATTCATATTGCAACCACAAATCATACACATATAGTTCAATGAAGACCAAGTGCTCGAGATAGGTTGAGAAGTAGCATATTTAAGGTGGTAAACACCTTCTTCGCTTAGCAGTATGGGACTAAACTTAATTAGTTGCGATGATACTTAGCAGTAGCGTGTTTTGAAGAAAACCGCTGCTAATTAGCAGTAGCGTCTGTTTTTAAGCCGCGCTACTGCTAAGATTCTGTGTATAAGGTTTTCCCTAGTAGTGTAAGCTTGATCCTTGTAAGAATACTCTACTGGTTCCTCAATCATGTACTCGTCTCCCGGCTCTACCCAAAGCAAGAACACAAGCAAAGGGAGACACAATCAACCACGGTGCAATGCGCAAGTAACATGATGCAAAACATGGCATGATATGCGGGATGCGATATGCAATGCATATGCATGCTCCGGAAAGGAAAGATTTAACCTGGCCTCAACCTGGAAAACCAAGAGTGCCACTGGAAAGATGAGTTGATTTCGGTCGAAATCGATATAAAGATCGCCGGAATCGGATGCACGGTTTGCAAATGGCGAGCACAACAATAATGGCACAAAGCTGCGATTAACAGCCTGAGGCCATCTAAATGCATCAAGAACAACAAGCTACTGCACTCTAACTTAACAATAAAGCACATGGCAGTGATCCACTCAAGATGCTTGACAAAAGATGAACACTGAGCTACGGCTAAATCACATAATAGCAGGTTCAGATAAGCATGGCAAAAGTGAAAATAACATGTCAGGAATTAACATCAGGAAGCAATGTTTAGAGCAAGATGACAACATGCTACAGGAACATATCATGGCAAAGCAAAGCATGGCATGAAACTACACAAAGCATATAACAAAAGTCCCTTACTGACCATGAGCCAAAAGGGAACAGAAAATACAATGGCAACCATGTGAACATAGCAAGTTTCGTTAACAGATTCAGAGTTAGGAGAAAACTGGAACATGGCAAAACAGATTTACGTAGGCATGTTTGCGAGCTCGATGCACTCACCACAAGGCATTGCATGACAAACTAAGCATACACCCAGAAAGTAGACATGATAAATAAGCTAACCATGGCAAGAACACTCTCATAGCATGCATGGATAAACTATAACAACCTCGGCAAAATTGAATAACATGTAAACAATCTGCCAGGAACATTTTATAGCAAAAGTATAGCAAGATTGAGTCATGCTAGGGTGCTCCATATTTGCAAGAAAATACATGGATGGATAGAGCATAACAATATCTCATAATCACCCTTACTTAACATGCTCAAAAGAGGCATGGATCACACTGTAGCAACAAGAATACATGGCATAAAAATATTATCAGGGCAGTGACTTAGAAGAAATTCAAAGTCCCTGAAATCAGCAACATCTTGAGAGCTACTTTGCATGCTTGTGCTAGTCACCACAAAGATCACAAAAATACATCGCATACACCCCTGTAAAGATGGCATGGCATACTTCAAAACACATGTAGGGCTCAAGTTCAAAGGAGGCACACATTAATCATGGCAAAAATGACAAATGTCCAATATCTGTTAAGAATCAGACACTAACTTTACGTAGCACTTTTGCAACAGCATTTAGGGCATCAAGATGAACTCAAATGAACATGGTTCAATGGAATAAAATGAAGTACACATCGAGGTGAACGATTTGATATGCTACACGCACAAAACGGTGCCACGGATGCAAAGTTATGGCATGATGAATTATGCTAAAAATACTGAAAACTGGGAGAAGAAATTAGGTCAACCCTAATATTTTCAGATCTGGATCGGGCACGCGGATCGAGGTTCGTCACCGGAGCTCGCCGGAGAGGGAAGAAGATGGCTAGAGTTGGTGGGAGGCGGCGGATCTGGCTAGTCATATTCTTCATGATGCACTCCTTATATTTAAATTCTTATCCTTTATGTGAGCATCATTGAAATCATCATGCGTAGCAAGGGGCGTTAAACGATAGCGCTTGTTGGGAGGTAACCCAATTTTATTTTAGTTTCTTGCTTTTTGGTTCTGTATAGTAATAAATAATTCATCTAGCCTATGTTTAGATGTGGTTTTATGCTTTTAATTAGTGTTTGTGCCAAGTAGAACCTTTGGGAAGACTTGGGGAAAGTCTTCTTGATCATGCTGTAAAAAACAGAAACTTTAGCGCTCACGAGAATTGCTGCCATGTTTATTTGGAGAGTGTTATTTAGTTAATTCTTTTTCCAGATTATTAATAGATAAATTACTCAGGTCCAGCAATTTATTTGAGAATTTTATGAGTTCCAGAAGTATACGTTTGATCCAGGTTACTACAGACTGTTCTATTTTTGACAGATTCTGTTTTTCATGTGTTGTTTACTTATTTTGATGAATCTATGGCTAGTAAAAGATTTTATAAACCATAGAGAAGTTGGAATATAGTAAGTTTAAACACCAATATAAATAAATAATTAGTTCATTATAGTACCTTGAAGTGGCGATTTATTTTCTTATACTAACGGAGCTTACGAGTTTTCTGTTAAGTTTTGTGTTGTGAAGTTTTAGTAAGGATTCGATGGACTATGGAATAAGGAGTGGCAAGAGCCTAAGATTGGGGATGCCCGAGGCACCCCAAGGTAATATTCAAGGACAACCAAAAGCCTAAGCTTGGGGATGCCCCGGAAGGCATCCCCTCTTTCGTCTTCGTTCATCGGTAACTTTACTTGGAGCTATATTTTTATTCACAACATGATATGTGTTTTGCTTGGAGCGTCAATTTATTTTGTTAGGATTTGCTTTCTGTTATTTAGAACAATGTTTTTCATATTTTGTTGCAATAAAGTGGCATTGATAGTCTTTACTATGCCTATGTTACAAGTACACATGTTGCTATTTGAAAACAGAAAGATTACCGCTGTTGAAATAATTCCCTAGAAAGGAATAATGTGATAAAATGTTGAAACCTTTTGCATATTAAGCTCTGATAAATTTACTACAGTGGGAATTTTATTTCTTAATTTTTGGAGTTAGGGAAGTATGGATGTTGCTGCATTCTTTACAGACTATCCTGTTTAGGCAGATTGCTGTTATGTTTGCATTGTTTGCATATGTTTGCTTCTTCAATGATTCTATTTGAGGATAGGACTATTAAATATGCAGAGGCCTTTACTATGCAATGTTAAATAATAATTTTAGTGATTTGCTACAGTAAAGTATGATAAGGTTTTGGCAATGGTTCATACTAACTTATCTCACGAGTCCTTGTTGAGTTTTGTGTGGATGAAGCTTTTGAGATTTAGGGAGACCGTGATATGAGAGGAATTAAGGAGACACAAAATATTCAGCTCGTAGCAATAGCTCTTATCATACTATAAGCTTGAGATACAAAATCGCCAAATTGAGGGCTTTGTAATTCATGTTGTACTCTGCATATGAGTTGAATGAAATTTTGGCGCTTGATGGCGCCCTTCTAGTGTTAAAAAAAGGGCAGCTACGTCTCTCAACCAGTTCATTAGCATAACATGACTTCTATCCATCGATGAAAAATTAATAAATGATTTTATATTTGCACTAGCGACTGAAAGAACAACTGAAAACCAAAATGTTGCGGAAAATTTCTGGATGCTACCATGGTTATGAGACCACACAGATGTATGAAGAAATTCTGGGAATTATGCAAATTTGTCAACGAACGACAACAGTTAAACGAATGATGAATCGACAAAGTTGTGCTACTCCCTCAGACACAAATATGTGTTATGGGTACCTAGGTGTGTTATCTTTCTTCCCGAGAAAGAAAGAAAGGCTCCGAGGTGTTAGGGTTTCCACACCTCCTGTTGGTGCCGTCGTCTGATCTTAGGGCGAAGAGGCACAGTGAATTTCAGTTCTTGCAGACAAGAGGGCTCATACTTCATTTTTAGATGCCCTTTTAGTCTGTTTAGGGTTTGTGTCTTGCTCAGAATGACGAAGCGGCGGTGAATCCCTAAGGATAGAATAAGGTTATCCATGCTTAGGACCTGTCCCAGCGATGCGTCTAACATCATCGAAAGGCGTGTGGAGTTGTGTGTTCGGCGGATCTCACGGGATGTGATCGATATTTGTCTTCGGTGGATCCCCATGGGTTCGGTTTTTGTTCATCTGCATTCATTTGTCTACAAGTCGTATCCTTCTGATCTAAAATTCTGTTCATTGGCGTTGATTGCTATTTGGGTGCGCTAGTCCTTTGGGGCCGTTAACTTTTGTACAATGCAAGGTGCTAAGGGGAGGTGCTTGGTAAAATAAATTGAGTTTTTTTCAAGTACCAATCCTTATCTCTTTAGGAGGGGTGACCAAATAAGCTTCTACCATCTACAAATAAGCACTTATGCTTATGAAAAATAATTTTATTTCTCTAATAACTCCCCTAAGCACATTCAATTTTGCAATCCTTTTTGGTCATTTTATAAGGCCTTAGTACAATGACTTCTCGAGTATCTACTACAAAAACGTTTTCCCGACTCCGGTGAGGCCGACGATGAAGGCGTAGGGCCTTGAACTCGCACGAGTGATTGTAGTCATTGCTAGGAGGTTTACACACATGGATCCTTTTTTCACATCTCGTGTTTTTTGTACTGTTATGATGTTCGATGAATAGATGAAGTTTTTCTGAAAAAAAGACATACTTGTACTAGCAAATTTAATTCTACAAAGTTGGCATATATTGAGAAGAAGAGAACTTTCACTTCCCGTGTTTATTGTACCGTTATGACATTCGATTAATAGATGATGTTTTCTGAAGAAAAAAGGACATACTTGTACTAGCAAATTTAATTGTACAAAGTTGGCATATTGAGAAGAAGAGAACTTTTGTGGCGAAAAACAACACGTCATGGTGAAGTAGGGTGTGTTCTTTTAACTGACATAGATCGAAGGGCTTCTTCACTCCTTTTCTCTCTTTAATATATGATACACATGCTTGTGAATATTTTAGGAAAAAACTGACAAAGAAATTATTCACTTGCCACCCCCTCCCAGCTGACGTTCGCCGGATAACATTACCATTTTTAGTACAACTTCCTTGCAATCTGGCTCCAATGTTTTCCTCTCTTCAAAAAAAGCGAGGCAACTGTGATACAATATGTTCGTTGTAGGGTAGTGAAGTGAGTCTCGGAATAACAGTGAGGGCATGCGTCTCTTGATCCACACGCACCTGGATCCTCTACCGTCAAACATCACAGACACTGGATGGCAGTGACGGCGCTGGATCTTGTCGCACGTGACAGGCACGGGATGGTGGCGACAGCACAACTGCCTCTCTTTTTCCAGGAGAGGTCGGGCCTCCCATCTTTATTTCATCGTTGGCTGAATAGCCTCCACGCAAATGTCTCGTCAAGGATAGAATAGCATAGGCCATAGCAGTGACTGGATGGTGAAGGAGCATCACTCTCGATGCACATGCGCGTGCTTGGAAAATGAACCGTTCTGTTGGGTGGCAGAAAATGATGTTTAGGTTCGGCCAGTGGGATATTCTTCAAAATCTTAATTTTTGGGTGGCATTGATAGCCTTTACTATGCCTATGTTACAAGTACACATGTTGCTATTTGAAAACAGAAAGATTACCGTTGTTGAAATAATTCCCTAGAAAGGAAGAATGTGATAAAATGTTGAAACCTTTTGCATATTAAGCTCTGATAAATTTACTACAGTGGGAATTTTCTTTCCTAATTTTTGGAGTTAGGGAAGTATGGATGTTGCTGCATTCTTTACAGACTATCCTGTTTAGGCAGATTGCTGTTATGTTTGCATTGTTTGCATATGTTTGCTTCTTCAATGATTCTATTTGAGGATAGGACTATTAAATATGCAGAGGCCTTTACTATGCAATGTTAAACAATAATTTTACGAGTCCTTGTTGAGTTTTGTGTTGCTACAGTAAAGTATGATAAGGTTTTGGCAATGGTTCATACTAACTTATCTCACGAGTCCTTGTTGAGTTTTGTGTGGATGAAGCTTTTGAGATTTAGGGAGACCGTGATATGAGAGGAATTAAGGAGACACAAAAGCTCAAGCTTGGGGATTCCCAAGGCACCCCAAGATAATATTTCAAGAAGTCTCAAGCGTCTAAGCTTGGCGATGCCCCGGTTGGCATCCCACCTTTATTCTTCAACAACTATCGGTTAGTTTCGGTTGATCCTAAGTTCTTGCTTCTTCACATGATGTTTTCCATTCTTAGAATGTAATTTTTATTTTGCTTTGCTTGCAATTTGAATAGAATACCAAGATCTGAAATTATTAAATGTTAGAGAGTCTTCACATAGTTGCATAATTATTCGACTACTCATTGATCTTCACTTAAATCTTTCGGAGTAGTTTGTCATTTGCTCTAGTGCTTCACTTATATCTTTTAGAGCATGGTGGTAGTTTTATTTTGAAGAAATAGATGAACTCTCATGCTTCACTTATTTTGAGAGTCTTAAATAGCATGGTAATTTGCTTAAAATCCTAATATGCTAGGTATTCAAGAATAATAAAATTCTCTTATGAGTGTGTTGAATACTATGAGAAGTTTGATACTTGATAATTGTTTTGAGATATGGAGATGGTGACATTAGAGTCATGCTAGTTGAGTGGTTATGAATTTGAGAAATACTTGTGTTGAAGTTTGTGATTCCCATAGCATGCACGTATGGTGAACCGTTATGTGATGAAGTCGGAGCATGATTTATTTATTAATTGTCTTCCTTATGAGTGGCGGTCGGGGACGAGCGATGGTCTTTTCCTACAAATCTATCCCCCTGGGAGCATGCGCGTAGTACTTTGCTTTGATAACTTGTAGATTTTTGCAATAAGTATATGAGTTCTTTATGACTAATGTTGAGTCCATGGATTATACCCACTCTCACCCGTCCACCTTTGCTAGCCTCTCTAGTACTGCGCACCTTTCGCCGGTATCATACACCCACCATATACCTTCCTCAAAACAGCCACCATACCTACCTATTATGGCATTTCCATAGCCATTCCGAGATATATTGCCATGCAACTTTCCACCACTCCGTTCATCATGACACATTAGTCATTGTCATATTGCTTAGCATGATCATGTAGTTGACATAGTATTTGTGGCAAAGCCACCGTTCATAATTCTTTCATACATGTCACTCTTGAGTCATTGCACATCCCGGTACACCGCCGGAGGCATTCATATAGAGTCATATCTTGTTCTAAGTATCGAGTTGTAATTCTTGAGTTGTAAATAAATAGAAGTGTGATGATCATCATTAATAGAGCATTGTCCCAAAAAGAGAGAAAGGCCATAAAAAAGAAAGGCCAAATAAAAAAATAAAAAAAATAAAAAGGGGCAATGCTACTATCCTTTTTTCCACACTTGTGCTTCAAAGTAGCACCATGATATAGCAAGTCTCATATATTGTGCTTCAAAGTAGCACCATGTTCTTCATATAGAGAGTCTCATATGTTGTCACTTTCATATACTAGTGGGAATTTTACATTATAGAACTTGGCTTGTATATTCCAATAATGGGCTTCCTCAAATTGCCCTAGGTCTTCGTGAGCAAGCAAGTTGGATGCACACCCACTAGTTTCTTTTGTTGAGCTTTCATACATTTATAGCTCTAGTGCATCCGTTGCATGGCAATCCCTACTCACTCACATTGATATCTATTGATGGGCATCTCCATAGCCCGTTGATACGCCTAGTTGATGTGAGACTATCTTCCCCTCCTTTTTGTCTTCTCCACAACCACCATTCTATTCCACCTATAGTGCTATATCCATGGCTCACGCTCATGTATTGCGTGAAGATTTAAAAAGTTTTGAAAAACTTAGAGTATGAAACAATTGCTTGGCTTGTCATCGGGGTTGTGCATGATTTAAATACTTTGTGTGGTGAAGATGGAGCATAGCCCGACTATATGATTTTGTAGGGATAACTTTCTTTGGCCATGTTATTTTGAGAAGTCATGATTGCTTTGTTAAGTATGCTTGAAGTATTATTGTTTTTATGTCAATATTAAACTTTTGTCTTGAATCTTATGGATCTGAATATTCATGCCAAAATTAAGAAGAATTACATTGAAATTATGCCAACTAGCATTCCACATCAAAAATTATCTTTTTTATCATTTACCTACTCGAGGACGAGCAGGAATTAAGCTTGGGGATGCTTGATACGTCTCCAACGTATCTATAATTTTTGATTGCTCCATGCTATATTATCTACTATTTTGGGCATTATTGGTCTTTATTATACACTTTTATATTATTTTTTGGGACTAACCTATTAACCGGAGGCCCAGCCCAGATTTGCTGTTTTATGCCTATTTCAGTGTTTTGAAGAAAAGGAATATTAGACGGAGTCGAAACGGAACGAAATCAACTGGAGAAGTTATTTTTGGAAGGAAACACACCTGATGGACTTGGACCCCACGTCAGAAGGTACGGGAGAAGCCCACGAGGGTGGGGGGCGCGCCCACCGCCTAGGGCGCGCCCCCTGCCTCGTGGGGCCCCCGTGGCTCCCCTGACGTGCTTCTTCTGCCTATATATCTCCATATACCCTAAAACTTCTAGAACACAAGATAGATAGGGAGTTCCCCCGCCAGAAGCCTCCGTAGCCACCGAAAACCAATCTAGACCCGTTCCAGCACCCTGCCGGAGGGGGCAATCCTTCTCCGGTGGCCATCTTCATCATCTCGGTGCTCTCCATGACGAGGAGGGAGTAGTTCTCCCTCGGGGCTGAGGGTATGTACCAGTAGCTATGTGTTTTATCTCACTCTCTCTCTCGTGTTCTTGAGACGATACGATCTTGATGTATCGCGAGCTTTGCTGTTATATTTGGATCCTATGATGTTTTCTCCCCCCTCTACTCTCTTGTAATGAATTGAGTTTCCCCTTTGAAGTTATCTTATCGGATTGAGTCTTTAAAGATTTGAGAACACTTGATGTATGTTTTGGTGATCAACTTGCAGGTTCCGCCCATGAACCTATGCATAGGGGTTGGCACACGTTTTCGTCATGATTCTCCGGTAGAACTTTGGGGCACTCTTTGAGGTCCTATGTGTTGGTTGAATAGATGAATCTGAGATTGTGTGATGCATATCGTATAATCATACCCACGGATACTTGAGGTGACATTGGAGTATCTAGGTGACATTAGGGTTTTGGTTGATTTGTATCTTAAGGTGTTATTCTAGTACGAACTCTAGGGCTGTTTGTGACACTTATAGGAATAGCCCAATGGATTGATTGGAAAGAATAACTTTGAGGTGGTTTCGTACCCTACCATAATCTCTTCGTTCATTCTCCGCTATTAGTGACTTTGGAGTGACTCTTTGTTGCATGTTGAGGGATAGTTTTATGATCCAATTATGTTAGTATTGTTGAGAGGACTTGCATTAGTGAAAGTATGAACCCTAGGCCTTGTTTCCTAGCATTGCAATACCGTTTACGCTCACTTTTATCACTTGTTACCCTGCTGTTTTTATAATTTCAGATTACAAATACCTTTATCTACTATCCATATACCACTTGTATCACCATCTCTTCGCCGAACTAGTGCACCTATACAATTTACCATTGTATTGGGTGTGTTGGGGACACAAGAGACTCTTTGTTATTTGGTTGCAGGGTTGCTTGAGAGAGACCATCTTCATCGTATGCCTCCTACGGATTGATAAACCTTAGGTCATCCACTTGAGGGAAATTTGCTACTATCCTACAAACCTCTGTACTTGGAGGCCCAACAACGTCTACAAGAAGAAGGTTGTGTAGTAGACATTAGTAAGGAACTGCCATCTAGCTCTGCACTTGATTCACCTTCTGTTATGAGTAAGTTTGCGACACCTACACCTGCTTCTGCTATTCGTTCTGATATGTCGCATGTTATGGATGATGCCACTTCTGCTATGCATGATACTTATGATGAAACTGCTTCAATGCGTGATACTACGGTGCCCCTTGGTGAATTTCTTGATGAAAAAATTGCTAGGGCTAGAGAAAAAGAAATTATTGAATCTGAATACGATGATGACAGTGATGATGAAAATATGCCTGTTATTCCTGAGGGTTATCGTTTTGATATGGAATCTTCTTCCGCTATTTTAGCTTGCAAGGATAGATATGAGCTTAAGAGGTTATTAATTAAATGGAACAAAGAATCACTTAGAGATAAAATGAAACCTGACCCTTCTTTTGCTACTTCACCTATCGGTGTTCCTGATAAGGATTATGAATTCTCTGTTGATCCTGATATAATTACTTCAGTTGAATCTGATCCATTTTATGGCTATGAATCTGAAACTATTGTGGCACATCTTACTAAATTAAATGATATAGCTGCCCAGTTTACTAATGATGAGAGATCGCGTTACTTTTATATACTCTAAATATTTCTGTTCTCATTAAAGGGTGATGCTAAGATATGGTTTAATTCTCTTGATCCTGGTTGTGTGCGTAGTCCCCAGGATATGATTTATTACTTCTCAGCTAAATATTTCCCTGCTCATAAGAAACAAGCTGCTTTGAGGGAAATATACAACTTCGTGCAAATTAAAGAAGAGAGTCTCCCCCAAGCTTGGGGGAGGCTTCTCAAGTTACTTAATGCTTTGCCTGATCATCCTCTTAAGAAACCTGAAATACTTGATATCTTTTATAATGGACTAACCGATGCTTCCAGAGATTACCTGGATAGTTGTGTTGGTTCTTTTTTCAGGTAAAGAACACCGGATGAAGCTGAAATTCTACTGAATAATATGTTGACAAACGAAAATAATTGGGCACCTCCTGAGCCATCTCCTGCTCCAATTACATAGCCTATTCCTAAACAAACTCCGAAGAAGAGGGGTGTTCTATTCCTTAGTCCCGAAGATATGCAAGAGGCAAAGAAATCTATGAAAGAAAAAGGTATTAAAGCTGAAGACGTTAAGAATTTACCTCCTATTGAAGAAATACATGGTCTTAATATACCGCCTGTTGAAGAAACCTATGATCTCAATTCTTTATTTACTGATGAACCTCCTGATCCCGATATCCCGACACAGGTAGTAAAGGTAAATTCTCTCTATAGATATAATAAAGCTAAAGTCCCTCCTACTAAAATTGCTAGTGAGTGCTTGGATGAGTTTGATAACTTTATGTTTAAGCAAGACGACTTCAATGCTTATTTTGGTAGAAAATTAAAAGAAAATGCTTATATGATTAGACGCTTGAGTGATTATATGGCTAATATTAAAGGTTAACTTAAACTTGTGAGCAAACATGCTTCTATGGTTACCACTCAAGTAGAACATGCTTCTATGCTTCAGAAACCCATGCCTTTTCCTCCGAAACCATCCAAGAAAAAGGATGATGAGGATTTTGAGCGCTTTGCTGAAATGATTAGGCCTATCTTTTCGCGTATGAGATTAACATATGTGCTCAAAACAAATCCTTATGCTAAATATATGAAGGATATCATTACTAATAAAAGAAAGATACCGGAAGCTGAGATTTCCACCATGCTTGCTAATTATACTCTTAAGGGTGGAATACCAAAGAAACTTGGAGATCCCGGAGTACCTACTATACCTTGCTCCACTAAAAGAAATTATATTAAAACTGCTTTATGTGATCTTGGAGCCGGTGTTAGTGTTATGCCTCTCTCTTTATATCGTAGACTTGACTTGAATAAGCTGACACCTACTGAAATATCTTTGCAAATGGCTGATAAATCAACTGCTATACCTGTCGGTATTTGTGAGGATGTGCCTGTTGTGGTTGCAAACGTTACTATTTTAACGGACTTTGTTATACTTGATATTCCCGAGGATGATAGTATGTCTATTATTCTTGGAAGACCTTTTCTTAATACTGTAGGGGCTGTTATTGATTGCAACAAAGGCAATGTCACTTTTCATGTTAATGGTAATGAGCATATGGTACACTTTCCGAGGAAACAACCTCAAGTTCATAGTATCAACTCCATTGGAAAAATTCCATCGATTATAATTGGAGGTTTTGAATTCCCTCTTCCTACTATCAAAAAGAAATATGATATACTTATTATAGGGGATGTGCATATCCCCGTTGAGGTAACTTAGTGTTATTCGAAATTTCTCCGGTTTCATGATTATCGGAACGATTTTGTTAACAAGACTTGATCAACCTTGTTAGTGGATTCTTTTTGATGAGCATGAGATGGATGAAACTAGAAGCACAAACTTCTGTACCCTTTCTATACTGTCTGTTAACTAGTAGAAATAAAGTAAAAATAGTATTTTTCTGTCTGTTTCCTGACTTATCCGTGCAATATAAAAATATCCCGAAAATAGAAGTCCTCAGAATGCCATGCCAATTTAATATGATTTTTTCGGGAATATTTGAGGATTTACTGTGCAAAAATTACCGCGGGAGGAGCTGCCACCTGGCCATGAGGGTGGTGGGCGCCCCCCCCCCTCTAGGGTGCGCCCCCTACCTCGTGGGCGCACGGTGGCCCTCCTCCACTTATCCCAGCACCCATCTTCTTCCTCTGTCTCACACAAACCCGAAAAACCAACTCAAGCACGAGTTCCATCCACTTTTGCTGTGATTTTCGATCTCCTTGCTCAAAGCACCTCTCGCAAAACTGCTCGGCGAGATTGTTCCTTGGTATGTGATTCCTCCATTGGTCTAATTAATTTTTTTTCTAGTGCTTTATTCTTTGCAAATTTGTGCTGCATAGGTGACCATGTTCTTGAGCTTGCATGTCAAATTTATATGGTTCTAAGTAGTTCTAATGCTTGATATAGGCTCTAGGCACTTATAGGAGTAGTTGCTATCAGTTTTATTTAAGTTGGTTCACTTTTGTTTGAAGTTACTAAAAATTTCAGATTATTTCAGAAAAATAATGAGGAGATTTTTGAGGGGCTCATCAAGCCAAAGCTCAAAGGAAAAGGCACCGAAGCCTAAGTATAATTTGCCGCGCACCGCGGAGATTCGGGCGTGTGAATGGCCTTCTGATGATTTCTTGAGAGCAGCCGGTATCTATGAAGATTTTAATGAATTGGCTCACAATGCAGGCCTCACCGCTTTCCTCCACGACCAATGCAATCAGTATCTCTTACTCACAAATATTTTGTGCAAAACTTTCATTTTCATTCTAGGAACTCACCACCTACGTTGGAGTTTCATTTATATGATGAGCTTAAAGAGATGTCACTTTATGATTTCTGTCGGATTTGTATAGTCCCTTTTGAGGGCAAGACAGAAGAGCCACATCATGATGATGTGGCTGGGTTTATTGATACTATCACTGTAGGAGAAACTAGGAAGGTTTCCGATGCACGAATCACTAGCATACATTTTCCTGTTTTACGTTACTTTGCATTATTTGCTAGTCGTTGTTTAATTGGACGCGGAAACTGTGGAAACCTTAGTATCCCTGATATAATTATTCTGCACCACGGTTTATACAGTGATAACACTTTTAGTATGGGCGGTATTATTGCTAGACGGTTAAGTATGAACCATACTAAGGGTCCCATCTTTGGAGGCATCTATGCCACACGCCTAGCTGCACATTTTAACATACCTATTAGGCATGCTGAGAAGGAAGAAAAGGTGCTGCCCCGTGTTTATCAAGATCATAAAAGTATGGTGGCACATGATTTTATTGTTAAGAATAGGGCAGGAGAGCTTAAATATCAATTGTTCTTTAACAAACATCATCCTGAGACTATTATCCTGCCTGCTTCTTCTTTGTTTAATTTTGTAGGACCCTACCTCGTTACGTGGTCTGCCGTCCAAGCTTTCAAGAATCCTGCACCAGCCCCGGAACAGGAACCACAAGATGAGCCTCCACGACAATATGTTTATTCTTGGGATCCAGAGATGACTGTCAGCAAGATGAGCCTCCACGACAATCTTCTTCATCATAGTATGATCCCAACTATTCCTCCTCATCACAGTACAACCCCAACAACTATTATTATGGATATCCGCTAGGCCAGCCGTGGCCATAAACCAACTTAGGCCAAAAGCCTAAGCTTGGGGGAGTACGTATTTCTCACCGACATTACATTTATGTTCACACACACTCATTACTAGATATCGTTGCTCATACTTCTTCACTGTAATATCCATGCTAGTTTATTTTCTTTTTCCGGCTTTCTTCTTGTGTGTTTGCCAAACCTTAAGAAAAAAACAAAAAAATTAGTAGTAGTTTATTTTTCTGATGTAGTAGTAATAATTAAAAAGAAAACCCAAAAATATTTCCCGTTCTTGTTTTACTTGTTGGGAGCTTTCCCGTGTAAATAGTTTTATTTCTTTTCTTTTCTTTGGGGGTCAGTAGGAGAAGGCCATAATTAAATTGTTGAAGTGGCTCTTATATGCATTATTGTTGATTTAACAAAAAGCCCATATTGCCTGGTCTTCTCCTATTTATTGAATGCTCGCAGATTCCAGCTTAGTCCAATGCACGTGCACTCTTATTATTATTCACACCGTTCGGTCGTGCAAGTGAAAGGCAATTATGATGATATATGATGGACTGACTGAGATGAGAAAAGCTGGTATGAACTCGACCTCTTTTGTTTTTGTCCCTCGTTCTTGATTCAACTTACTATGAATAAACATGTTTGCAATGACATTTAGAGATCATAGTTGCTTGTGCCATGCTTGATTAGCTATGAGTTATAATGGTTTACCTTGTGTGCCAACATGCTATTGATATGATTATGATGTGGTATGATGGGGTGGTATCCTCCTTTGAATGATTTAAGTGACTTGACTTGGCACATGTTCACGCATGTAGTTGAAACAAATCAACATAGCCTTCACGATATTTATGTTCATGGTGGATTATATCCTACTCATGCTTGCATCCAATGTTTATTAATTTTAATGCATGTACATGGCTGTTGTCGCTCTCTAGTTGGTCGCTTCCTAGTATTTTGCTAGCCTTCACCTGTACTAAGCGGGAATACTACTTGTGCATCCAATCTCTTAAACCCCAAAGTTATTCCAGATGAGTCCACCATACCTTCCTATATGCGGTATCTACCTGCCATTCCAAGTAAATTTGTATGTGCTAAACTCTAAACCTTCAAATAAACATTATGTTTTGTATGCTCGAATAGCTCATGTATCAACCAAGGCTGTCCTTATCTTCCGTGTTAGGCAGGTTATTCTCAAGAGGAGTGGACTCCGCTCCTCACTCACGAGAAAATGGCTGGTCACCCGGATGCCCAGTCCCATGCTTTGTGCAAACTAAATCAAAATTAATTGCAAACAAAACTCCCCCTGGGACCTGATGTATGTTGGAGGCACTCGTTGTTTCGAGCAAGCCATGGATTGATGCTTGTTGGTGGAGGGGGAGTATAAACTTTACCATTCTGTTTGGGAACCCCTTATAATGTGTTTAGCATGGAATATATTGCCATCTCTTAGTTGTTACGTTGACAATGAAAGTATACCACTCAAAATACAATTTATCTCTATTTCAAAACTGAGCTCTGGCACCTCTACAAAACACTGCTTCCCTCTACGAAGGGCCTATCCATTTACTTTTATGTTGAGTCATCACCCTCTTATTAAAAAGCACTAGCTGGAGAGCACAGCCATCATTTGCATTCATCACTGTTAATTTATATTGGGTATGACTATGATTGGATCTCTTTTACCATGAATAACAATGTCTAGTCGGTCCTTGATCTTTAAAGGTGCTCTGCATTTATGTTTTGCAGTCTCAGAAAAGGGCTAGCGAGATACCATCTTGTTATATCATATTATGATTGTTTTGAGAAAGTGTTGTCATCAGAGATTTATTATTATGACTTGCTAGTTGATTATGCTATTGATATGAATAATCGTGAGACCTGAGAATTATTGCAAATGCGGTTAGTTATGATCTATGCTGGAAACTTGAATGCTGGCTTGACATAATTACAAGAACAAGAGCAAATAGAGTTTGTAAAAGTTTTTCTTTCTTTCTTTCAGTTTGTCAACTGAATTGCTTGAGGACAAGCAAGGGTTTAAGCTTGGGGGAGTTTATACGTCTCTGTCGTATCTACTTTTCCAAACAATTTTGCCCTTGTTTTGGACTCTAACTTGTATGATTTGAATGGAACTAACCCGGACTGACGCTGTTTTCTGCAGAATTGCCATGGTGTTGTTTTATGTGCAGAAAACAAATATTCTCGGAATGACCTGAAACTCCACGGAACATCTTAAAAAAATAATAAAAAATACTTGCCAAAGATGAAAACCAGGGGGCCCACACCCTTCTCACGAGGGTGGCCCCCCCAAGGCGCGCCCCCTACCTCGTGGGCCCCCTTGATGCATTCCGACGCCAACTCCAACTCTATATATTTGCTTTCGGAGAGAAAAAATCAGAGAGAAGAAATCATCGCGTTTTACGATATGGAGCCGGCGCCAAGCCCTAAAACCTCTCGGGAGGGCTGATCTAGAGTCCGTTCGGGGCTCCGGAGAGGGGGATTCGTCGCCGTCGTCATCATCAACCATCCTCCATCACCAATTTCATGATGCTCACCGCCGTGCGTGAGTAATTGCATCATAGGATTGCTGCACGGTGATGGGTTGGATGAGATTTATCATGTAATCGAGTTAGTTTTGTTAGGGTTTCATCCCTAGTATCCATTATGTTCTGAGATTGATGTTGCTATGACTTTGCTATGCTTAATGCTTGTCACTAGGGCCCGAGTGCCATGATTTCAGATCTGAACCTATTATGTTTTCATGAATATATGTGAGTTCTTGATCCTATCTTGCAAGTCTATAGTCACCTACTATGTGTTATGATCCGGCAACCCCGAAGTGAAAATAATCGGGACCACTCCCGGTGATGACCATAGTTTGAGGAGTTCATGTATTCACTATGTGCTAATGCTTTGTTCCGATTCTCTATTAAAAGGAGGACTTAATATCCCTTAGTTTCCAATAGGACCCCGCTGCCAAGGGAGGGTAGGACAAAATATGTCATGCAAGTTCTTTTCCATAAGCACGTATGACTATATAAGGAATACATGCCTACATTACATTGATGAATTGGAGCTTGTTCTGTGTCACCCTATGTTATGCCTGTTACATGATGAACCGCATCTGGCATAATTATCCATCACTGATCCGGTGCCTATGAGTTTTCCATATACTGGTTCACGCTTATTTACTTTCCTACAGCTACTGTTACAATCACTACAAAATACGAAAAAATTACTTTTGATGTCTTTACTTTTGTTGCCGCTACCACCACTATCATAGTACTTTGCTACTAAACAATTTGCTGCAGATACTAAGTTTCCAGGTATGGTTGAATTGACAACTCAGCTGCTAATACTTGAGAATATTATTTGGCTCCCCTTGTGTCGAATCAATAAATTTGGGTTGAATACTCTACCCTCGAAAGCTGTTGCGATCCCCTATACTTGTGGGTTATCAAACACATGGGCCCCCAAACATGCAGGGTCAGCCTGCGGCCCAAAGTCCAGAACAGTGAGCCTATCTGAGTATTATATTCTCAGTTGAACCCCCATAAAAAAGCTGAACACCGTAATGCCCGTGCGTTGTAGACGGAATATACTTCTCTGCAAGGTGAGCCTGTGATATAAAAGATTTGTATATTTCTTTACAGAGGGAGTATCTCTCTGTCAAAAAATATATTTATGTGTAACTAGTTACTCCCGTCTTTCTACTTCCTTTAGCTGATATGTGGGGCAACCGGCAACGGGGTCCACGTGCCATATGCACAAATTAGAGTGCACAACTTCACGGTAGACACACCCCGGTCGTAGCGCCGCAGTAGTGCCCAATGAGCCGTCAAATCACAACCCCCCTTTCCAGCTTTAGCAGCAAGCTGGACGGACGAAGCGGCAATGTTTCACTAGGCCTGAATCCCCTTCTCCCTCGTCTGCTTGTTTAGAGAAAACCCCCTCTTGGCGATTGCATAGGGTTTTCTCATGGAGAACCATGTACGAATTCTTCATCCATCCCCGATAAATCCAAGTCCCTTGGTTGCAGGTAATCCTATGATGGCAGCCGCCGCCATTGATGCATTTTTCTTCCTACTGAATCTAGTGTGTTTCATTTGCAGTGCCCAAAGTGCGAGTACCGTACAGGTTTCTGCGCCCTCGGCGAGACGCCACACTTGTTCCTTCTCATCCTAACACAGCATTTCGAAACGCGCACAGTATGTTCCTAGAATCCTCTTTTCTATCCGGGAGGGTGGAGTTTTTTTGAACATGTTGTGTTCTCATATTATTTTTCCTGCAGTGTATTATTTGCTCTGCCAGAACACATGTACTCAAGATGCTCAGCCTTGCCATAACTAAATACACTAGTTTAATGGTCACAGTGAAGACAAGCCATGGATATAAGTTCCGAGTTGGGTTCATGAACCAAGAAGATCGCTGCTTTTTTTATGGCCGAACTTGGCTAAACTTTGTCAAGTGTTACAGACTGAAATTTCACGCACGAATGTTGATGGAAATAGCAGAACCTGGTCTCATCTTCACTGCGATCTTCCACCCCGATGTCGTTCCAATTGTTCATCCATGTTAGTTTTGTATCTGGTTCTTGCTTGTTGCCTCAATTACTTCTTAATCCACCTAATTTGTCTAACTAATCACAATTTAACTTTAGAAGTAGCAACGAATCTCTCACGAAGATGCTACTTCTAACTAATATTTTATTATAATTGGTGGCACGTGTAGGTTTTTTCAGAGTTAAGCAGTCTCCTCGTTTGTTACTCTGTAATAACTCCGTTGTTACTAATGGCACTGAAGTTGACTGGATCGACATCCACAAGTTCCTACACTTTATTGATCGTCTTGAGGTCCTTGTGGGGCGCTTCAATGGTGGAAGGCCATGTGGGATATGTGTGCCACTGCTGCACTCCTTGAACAGGTCCAACTATGTTGAGAAACATATGGTACGAGCTGTTTTCTGTTATATATGTTGTTTATAAACTATTGCTTATACACAGTTTTACACCTGTGATCTTCTTGAAACAGGAACTGCCAAGTTCTATTGTTCCTATACAGATGCCTGACCATGGTCGGGTCAGACTTGTGCTTGGTCACAACATGATGTTTGTGTCGACCTACTCAATTCCCCTTGGAGGTGAAAAGATACTTATTCATGGGTGGTCTCAAATAATGAAGGCCCGTCAATCTTGGAGAATAGGACAGAAGATTATGTTCATGCTTTTCCATGGCTCTAAAGCGAATATCATGTTTATTGACCATGGTGCGAGATGAAGCAGCTTTCAGAAGGTTGTGGATGCGTGGGGTGGCGCCTGGGCCTTGTCCTGGGGCTTGGCCGCCTCACCCTTGGTTAACTGTAGGCAAAGTAGCACTGTTCGAGGCATGCTTTGTATGGTTGAACCTGTATAAGTACTCATACTACTTTCAGCTTTGGTTGTTAAGTGCCCCTGCTGGTTTCAGATAGGGTTGTTAAGTACTACTGCTGCTTTTACAGTCTGTCGTGTTTCTTTAGCCTGTCTTCCTCCAGCCGCCAAAACCAAACCAGCGCCAGCGGGGCCGCCTGCTTCCGCCTCCCACGGCTAGCTACGCCTCAACGCACGCATCGCCGCCCCACCGTCTCCAAAATCGTTAACACCGACGTCCTCCGCGCACTTTGGTCCGCTCGCCACGGCGCCACCCTCTCGCGTTGTCAACATGGTCAACAAACAACAGGAATCGGCAGAAGTACGTGGAGAGCATGACAGTAGGGGCCCACCACGTCAGCATATGCAAAAATAAAATGCTTCCACCTAGTGTTTTCCTGACATCTGGGACCCACGACATTGTGAGCGTATATAGTCAATAGACAAGAGAACAGCACAAGATCGGCTGACACCTGGGATGTAGCTACTCGAGCAGTATTTTTTTTGTTTGGTATTGTTGAGACGGAGTAGGGTTTGAACTGGGATGTGGCACGTCTAGCCCAGGCTTATATTTTATGTTCACCATGTGACCAGCCCAGCTATTTTTTCTTTGTGAAAATGAGCCCAGTTTATTTTTTATGAAGAATACCCAATCCAGGCCTACTTATTTTTCTACGCCCTGATGGGCTGCAACTCTTTCAAGACGCCTGCAAATCTTGAAAGTAATATGAAATGGGTTGTAAATATAAAAACAGATGACAAATTGGCAATTACTTTATAATTTCTGAATTTTTTCACATTTTCAGATTCCTATTTCACTGGGCATTAACCTAATTTAAATATATCTTCAAAGTACTTTAAATCTGGCTTGACATTTTGGTATTAAAAATAGTTTGGAACCCACAGAAATATGCGAAATTGGCCCCGGCCAACCAAAAAAACGACTGCAATAAATTCCATAAGAAGTTGCCATGAGCTATATATAAATTATTAAAAAAAGAGGGAGTGGTCTGACTTGTGGGCCTGTTTAGTTGACGCATATGCAAGATTTTTTTAGTTATTATATACGTCAACAAACGATTATAGCAGACGTAACCGTTGGATGTCAATCCAACGGCCATCGTGTTTCTTCAATCTCTGATCTTCTTGCTCCAGCCGCCAAAGCAGCGCCGGCGCGACCACCTACTCCCGCCTCCCGTGGCCAGTTGTGCTGCCGCGCAGGCCTCAGCGCCCCCTACTACTCCCACCGCTGGCCAGGGCATCCCTCTACTCACCCACACCCCCTGTTATTCTGCGGCAACGGCAGCCTCACACCGCAGCCGAACCGGTGAACCCTCGTACTCCTCTCCGCGCGGGCTTCCACTAACGCGTCTTCCCCGGCTCCATGTCGTCCCCTTACTAGGCCTCGCCATTGTCCACCGCCGTGGTGCTCTCGGCGCGGCGTGGTCAATGTGGTCAATGACCGACTTCCATCGGAAGAGTACTATACGTGGAGAGGCTCACAGCTGGGTCCACGACAGCCGCAAGGAAGTGCCTCCTTATTATGCGGAAAATAATTATTCCTCCACCTGACAGCAGGGACCCACCGGACGGGCCACCAGTATTTCACGAAAAAAACGTTTCCCCCTGACTGCTGGGACCCACAGGACGGGGCACCGTATTTCGCGAAAAAAATGTTCCCCCCGCTGTCAGCTCGGACCTACCGGCAGTGCCTCCTTATTATGCAAAAAAATGAATAACCCCTGCTACCTAGGACCCACCTTGGTGGGAGGCTGACTTGTGGGCCTACTAAGTTGACTGGGACGGAGGCCTTTGTCAACTTTCATCAATACATGAACGATTCTAGCTCCAGTGGCCGTAGGATGTCCATCCAACGGCCGTAGTGCTTCTTGAACCTTTGGTCTTCTTGCTCCAGCCGCCTAAAGCAGTGCCAGTTGTGCCGCCTGCTCCTGCCGCCCGTGGCCGGCTATGATGCCGCGGAGGCCTCACCGCCCCCTACTACTCCCACCGCTGGCCAGGCCATCCCTCTACGCACCCACACCTCATGTTATTCTGCGGCGACGGCAGCCTCACACCGCAGCCGAACGAGTGAACCCTCATACTCCTCTACGCGTGGGCATCCACTGCCGCGTCTTCCCCGGCTCCGCGTCGTCCCCTTCCTAGGCCTCGCCGTCGTCCACCGCCCTGGTGCTCTCGGCGCGGTGTGGTCAATGTGGTCAAGGAATGGCTTCCATCGAACGTGGACTGTACGTGGAGAGGCTGATAGCTGGGTCCACGGCCGTAGCAAGGAAGTTCCTCCTTATTACACGCAAAATAATTATTCCTCCACCTAACAGCGGGGACCCACCAGACGGGCCACCGTATTTCGTGAAAAAAACATTTCCCCCTGACTGCTGGGACCCACCAGCTACATCTTCGCACGCAAGGAAGTGCGTCCGGAAAAAAATGATTCGCCCCCCTGACTGCTGGGACCCACCAGCTACATCTTCGCACGCAAGGAAGTGCGTCCAAAAAAACGATTCGCCCCCTGACTGCTGGGACCCACCAGCTACATCTTCGCACGCAAGGAAGTGCGTCCGGGCAAAAAAAACGATTCCCCCCTGACTGCTGGGACCCAACAGCTACATCTTCGCACGCAAGGAAGTGCGTCCGGGAAAAAAACAAAATGGTTCGCCCCCCTGACTGCTGGGACCCTCCAGCTACATCTTCGCAGGCAAGGAAGTGCCAGACAGTCGGGACCCACCTGGTCGAAGTGTACATAGCGTTGTCATTCTGTTCGCGAACGTGTACGTACATATATACTGGTCGATGTAGGGGCGTGCACGTGTCGTAGTAGAGGCGCGCACGTAGCATGTACACGTACGTACAGCGACCAGGGTGCAAGAAAGAAAAACACGGCCACGTACGTACATACGGGCAGGGTCTCGAACGCCTACTCGTGCATACGTACGGCCAGAGCTCGTGTACATGGCTGGGTCGGAACGGAGAAACAGCGTCGTTGTCGTGTTCATGGGGAGGCAACGGAATGCGTCGTCTTCATGGGGAGGCAACGGAATGCGTCGTCTTCATGGGGAGGCAACGGAATGCGTCGTCTTCATGGGGAGGCAACGGAATGCGCCGTGTTCATGGGGAGGCAACGGAATGCGTCGTGTTCATGGGGAGGCCACGGAATGCGGCGTGTTCATCGGGAGGCAACAGAACACGTGGGAGCCAACCGGCTGGGTCGGAACGGAATGCATGGTCGTGTTCATCGGGAGGGCTTGGACGGAACATGCGATGGAAACGAGGCCTGGCGTACCGCAAAATGGAGGAAATGGCCTTGTGTTCGACCGGCCACGTTCGAAACGGGATCCTGTTCATCGGGAGGGGTCTGGCGAACTGCAAAACGGAGGAAACGGACCTCCTACGGTCGAAACGGGGGTCCTGTTGATCGGGAGGGGTGTGGCGTACCGCAAAACAGAGGAAACGGACCTCCTACGGTCTAAACGAGGGTCCTGTTGATCGGGAGGGGTGTGGCGTACCGCAAAACGGACGAAACGGACCTCCTACAGTCGAAACGAGGGTCTTGTTCATCGGGAGGGGTGTGGCGTACCGCAAAACGGAACTCCACGGGATACTGTTCATCTCCGCCGTCAACCTCCTCCAGCCTCCACGGGCTACCATCGACCTCCTCAAGCCTCCACGGGCTCCTGTTCATCCAGCCTCCACCGCCCGCTACTCCACCGGCTACTGTTCAACCACCCCTCCACGGGCACCCCTCCACCGTCTACTGTTCATCCAGCCCTCCACACCACGGGGTCCTGTTCAACCACCCCTCCACGGGCACCCATCCACCGTCTACCGTTCATCCATCCCTCCACCACACCACGGGGTCCTGTTCATCCAGAGGTAACGCCACCGCTCACTGTTCATCCAACCCCCCCCCCTCCCCCCCGCAACACTCACTGTTCATCCCAGAGGCAGGTTTAGTAACGCGTAGCCTACAGTGCAATCGCTTGGGTTTAGTTAGAGCCCAACGCCTCACTCAGGTTCAGTTAGAACCAACGCCTCGCACACATGCGCGTATGTGTACGAGAGAAACGCGCATCGCTCGGCCCTCGACCTCCCACCGTAACCGGGAACTCCCCGAAATTTCCCTCCCCGTCGCTTCTACCATGGTTTTTTTCGTCATGGACGGCCCAAAGAATGTCATGCAGCTGCGTCTCCGGCCCGCCCAGGATGAAAAGCCCATCTCCTGGATGTGATCCGATGACAGATTTAAGTCATGTTCATCAGGGCAAGGGGGAGCAATCACTGTGGTCTCAAATCCATTGAAGATCAAGTCTCCACGGATATCCATGACGTAGTTCAAGCTTCCAAATCTTACCTGGTGGCCAGGGGCGTATCTATCGATCTGCTCTAGATGACCAAGCGAGTTGGCCCCCAGTACGAAGCCGCCGAACACGACAATCTGTCCGGGGAGGAAGGTTTCTCCTTGGACAGCGCCACTATTGACGATTGAAGGGGCCATCGAACCTTTCGTTGACGGCACAGTGGAACTCCCAATGAAAGCACCAATGTCGGTGTCAAAACCGGCGGATCTCGGGTAGGGGGTCCCGAACTGTGCATCTAGGATCGATGGTAATAGGAGACGGGGATATGATGTTTACGCATGTTCGGGCCCTCTCTATGGAGGTAATACCCTACTTCCCGCTTGATTGATCTTGATGAATATGAGTATTACAAGAGTTGATCTACCACGAGATCGTGATGGCTAAACCCTAGAAGCCTAGCCTCTATGACTATGGTAATTAGTATGTCCTTTCCGGACTAACCCCTCCGGTTTATATGGACACCGAGGGGGGTCTAGGGTTACATAGAGTTGGTTACATAAGAAGGAATCTGCATAGTTGGTCACCAAGCTTGCCTTCCACGCCAAGGAGAGTCCAATCCAGACACATGTACAATCTTCGGCCTTCACGTCTTCACAGCCCGTCAGTCCGGCCCATGGATAACAGGCCGGACGCCCGAGGACGCCTTAGTCCAGGACTCCCTCACCAAGGCCCGGCAAGCGGCGCACCCGTCAATCTCCTTGCCGAGGTCGTCTGCCTTGGCCTTCTTGGCAGCGCTGGTGTCGCTGGATCCCTCGACGGTAAGCACGGTCTTGTCCTTGTGTTTCCTGTTGCGACGCCAGCCCTTCTTCGTCGGGGCAGCGGTGTCTTCGTCGGTAGAGTCGGTTTCCGCACCGGCGTCTTCGCCGGGGTACTTCCTTCCCTCCTCATCCCGGGCGCATCTATCAGCCAAAACGTAATGTTCGGCCACGTCTTTGACCTTGGTCATCGCCAGCTCTTCACGCATCTTGCGGTTACGCACATTCTGATGGAATGCGCTGATCACGGCTGCAGGATGAACATCCGGGATGTTGTGTTGCACTCGCCTGAACTTCTGTATGTACTTGCGCAGGTTTTCACCTTCCTTCTGGGGAATGATATGCAAATCACTGGCCTGGCCATGAGCTTGGTGGCCTCTATTGAAGGCACCAACAAACTCGTGGCACAGATCTGACCAAGAAGAAATGGAATCCGCCGGCAAGTGCCACAACCAAGACATGGCATTGGGTTTTAGGGCCAACAGGAAGTAATTGGCAAGCACCTTGTCGTCACGAGCTCTAGCGGCTTGCATCGCGATGGTGTAAATGCTGAGGAACTCTGACGGGTGGGTCTTGTCATCATACTTCTCACCGACGTCGGGCTTGAACATGCGGTGGGACGGCCCCTGGAACTGCCGCAGCTCACGGGTAAAGGCTGGGCACCCCATCACGAAAGGTAGGCCGCCATACCCTCCTGGTGCTGGGTGGTCCATAGTGGGCCCCGCCCGCCTATCTAACTGATGGCTCATATCGCGTCGGCGCTCGATGGTGGTTCGAGCATCTTCATGGGCTCGTTCCCGAAGAACCTGGCATTGATCGCGGTGGGTCCGTGGGTCGGACGATGCTATGGAAATGTCATCACAGGCGTCATCACGACGGACCGACATCCGCGGTGGCTGGCGTGGAGGAGGAGAGTGCACCGTGGCTGCGGCGCCTCCGGCCCCTCCACTGCCAGCATGCAGTGGCTCGATGGAGAGCCGGCCATGGGTCGTCTTTGTTGGAGACGCCGACCAGGCTCCGGATAGTGGTTCTCCACTCATCGAGCTTCTCCGCGACGGGGGCAATTCGAGGAGTAGCTGCGCGCACGCCAAGGCTTTTGTTGGTGTGGGAGGTGGCGAAAGCTGCGTGGACCGTGGCGTGCTTCGACTTCTAACCACGTTAGAAGGAGCTCTGTCACGGCCCAGCGGCGGTGCGCCGTCATCGCCAGCACTTCGGCGGGCGTAATGGCCTCCTTCGTCCCGCGGATGACACACAAGACTCTTCCCACGGCGGCGTCCAGGGTCACCGGCGTGGTGATGCTGCTCGTCGCACACAACCTGGGAAGAGTGCGTTGTGGGCGCCAGAATGGGCGTCTTGGAGGTCGCCGCGCCGCCCGCGGGTGGTACGCGACGCCCCCAGAGGGTCCCACGCCCTCTGCGGGGGGCCTAGCTCGGTCTCTAGACTTCGCGGCGTGTGGCCCGTCGCCTTGCGCACGAACGACGCCGCTCGCCAGGCTTTGGCTGCCAGAGCGATGGTGCTCGCGGGTCGCACCTCGGGTTCTGTCCGCGACCGGCCTGCTGCTCACCCGCTGTGGTATGGGCCGTCCGTCTCCCGATGAACCGACCGCCGTGGCCGCCTTCTTCTTGCGGGCCATGGCGATGAAGAACTACTAGGCTAACTGCTAGACCAGATTCTCACAACTGCGCCCCTACCTGGCGCGCCAAAGATGTCGGTGGGAAACGACACCTATGGGATCACAAGAATCCCTACTACGGTTGCCGAGGTGCGGGGTCGTGAGAAGAGCTGGATTAGCTGTCACCACGATGATCGTTTACCAAGGTTCGGGCCGCAAGGATGAGTAAAACCCTAGTCCTGCTTTGGTGGATGTATTGAGTGTTCTTGGGCTTTCGAACTAGCTACGGTGGTTGTGTAGTTCAAAAGAGCCGAATCGCCTTCCAGTACGCCATGGGCCTCCATTTATAGTCGAAAGGGGCTGCCATAGTGCCACACAGGAGGTGGAAAGGCCTACAGTACTGCGAGCTTATCACCAGTATTACAGGAGAAGATGCATTTAATGCATTGTTAGGTGTCCCTTAGCTTTATCGGGGACGGGAATGAGGCCCATCCCATCTGTCGCCGTTCCTCCTTGCTTCAACACGCGCCTAGGCTAGCTATGCATGCAGTGCCTTTTAGACAGGCGGGCAGCTGAGGTGGTGCGGTGGTAGGGCCTTCATGAAGTTCCACACACTACCACACAGGTAACTGCTGATTTGGCCTGGAAGTTGTATGTTGCCACGCAGGTGCCTGCCCAGCTGGTTGGGCTGGCCGCTGCATGCGAACGGCGGTGCTAGTCTTGGCTGGTACGGGTCTGGCAGTGGCCCTGCTGATGCCTGATGTCTACTACACAACCTTCTTCTTGTAGACGTTGTTGGGCCTTGAAGTGCAGAGGTTTGTAGGATAGTAGCAAATTTCCCTCAAGTGGATGACCTAAGGTTTATCAATCCGTAGGAGGCGTAGGATGAAGATGGTCTCTCTCAAGCAACCCTGCAACCAAATAACGAATAGTCTCTTGTGTCCCCAACACACCCAATACAATGGTAAATTGTATAGGTGCACTAGTTCGGCGAAGAGATGGTGATACAAGTGGTATATGGATAGTAGATAATATTTTTTGTAATCTGAAAATGTAAAAACAGCAAGGTAACGAATGATAAAAGTGAGAGTAAATGGTATTGCAATGTGTTGAAACAAGGCCTAGGGTTCATACTTTCACTAGTGCAAGTCCTCTCAACAATAATAACATAATTGGATCACATAACTATCCCTCAACATGCAACAAAGAGTCACTCCAAAGTCACTAATAGGGGAGAACAAACGAAGAGATTATGGTAGGGTACGAAACCACCTCAAAGTTATTCTTTCCAATCAATCTGTTGGGCCATTCCTATAAGTGTCACAAACAGCCCTAGAGTCCATACTAGAATAACACCTTAAGACACAAATCAACCAAAACCCTAATGTCACCTAGATACTCAAATGTCACCTCAAGTATCTGTGGGTATGATTATACGATATGCATCACACAATCTCAGATTCATCTATTCAACCAACACACAGGACCTCAAAGAGTGCCCCAAAGTTTCTACCGGAGAATCACGACGAAAACGTGTGCCAACCCCTATGCATAGGTTCATGGGCGGAACCCGCAAGTTCATCACCAAAACATACATCAAGTGAATCACGTGATATCCCATTGTCACCACAGATACACACGACAAGACATACATCAAGTGTTCTCAAATCTTTAAAGACTCAATCTGATAAAATAACTTCAAAGGGGAAACACTCAATTATTACAAGAGAGAGAGGGGGAGAAACATCATAGGATCCAACTATAATAGCAAAGCTCGCGATACATCAAGATCGTGCCAAATCAAGAACACGAGAGAGAGAGAGAGAGAGATCAAACACATAGCTACTGGTACATAACCTCAGCCCCGAGGGAGAACTACTCCCTCCTCGTCTGGAGAGCACCGGGATGATGAAGATGGCCACCGTAGAAGGATTCCCCCTCCGGCAGGGTGCCGGAACGGGTCTAGATTGGCTTTCAGTGGCTACGGAGGCTTCTGGCGGCGGAATTCCCGATCTATTGTGCTCCCTGATCATTTTAGGGTACATGGATATATATATATATAGGCAGAAGAAGTACGTCAGGGGCGCACGAGGGGCCCACGATGGTGGATGGCGCGCCCAGAGGGGTGGGCGCGCCCCCTGCCTCGTGGCTTCCCCGTAGATCCCCTGATGTCCACTCCAAGTCTTCTGGGCTTCTTCTGATCCAAAAATAAGTTCTGTGAAGTTTCAGGTCAATTGGACTCCATTTGGTTTTCCTATTCTGCGATATTCTAAAACAAGGTAAAAAAAGAAACTGGCACCGGGCTCTGGGTTAATAGGTTAGTCCCAAAAATGATATAAAAGTGTATAATAAAGCCCATAAACATCCAAAACAGTAGATAATATAGATTGGAGCAATCAAAAATTATAGATACGTTGGAGATGTATCAATGCCCTCGGCAAAGGCCTTGCCGGGGGCCCGAGAAGGGTCTTGCAGTGGCGTTGCCGTCATCCCCGGCAAGGGTCTTTCTGGGGGCCTTGCTGTCATCCCTGGCAAGGGTCTTGCCGGGGGCCTCATGGACTTCCTCATCTAGGATCCCGCCGAGGGTCGCCATCTTCTGGTCCTCATCTGATCCTGAGTGTTTCTCTGTCTTCACAAAGATCTGCATGCCACCATGGAGGTGCCTCTTGAGCCCTGGCCCAATGTGGTTGATGGTGTTGGAAACCATGGGCTCAAGGGTGGTGCGCTCCGCTGGTGTTGGGCGAGCTACCCCAGCAAGGGTCTTGTCGAGGCCGCTGACGCTGCCCCGGCAAGAGTCTTGCTGGGGGAAACTGCTTCGTCTCTCTGCTCTTTGTGCTCTCGGCCTTGGCGTTGTCTTGTTTGCCTTAGTGCTTCGGCTTCTCTCTGGCTTCCCTCCTCTGCCCTGCTAAGTGTGGCCGGGCGCGTGGCTCTGACTGCCCGCGCACAAGTAAAGGGGTCAAAAGGAGAGCCCCTACTTTTGTACACCGACAGGTTTCACTAGTGGCTTATCTCAAGATAGCAGGTATTACGGTGGGTGAACAAATTACTGCCGAGCAATTGATAGAAAAGCGCATAATTATGAGAATATCTAAGGCAATAATCATGAATATAGGCATCACGTCCGTGTCAAGTAGACCGAAATGATTCTGCATCTAGTACTATTACTCCACACATCGACCGCTATCCAGCATGCATCTAGAGTATTAAATTCATAAGAACAGAGTAACACATTAAGCAAGATGACCTGATGTAGAGGGATAAACTCAAGCAATATGATATAAACCCCACCTTTTTATCCTCGATGGAAACAATACAATATGTGCCTTGCTGCCCCTAGTGTCACTGGGAAAGGACACCGCAAGATTGAACCCAAAGCTAAGCACTTCGCCCATTGCAAGAAAGATCAATCTAGTAGGCCAACCTAAACCGATAATTCGAAGAGACATGCAAAGACATCAATCATGCATGTAAGAATTCAGAGAAGAACCAAATAATATTCATAGATAATATCGTTCATGAGTCCACAATTCATTGGATCTCGACAAACACACTACAAAAGAATATTACATCAAATAGATCTCCAAGAACATCGAGGAGAACTTTGTATTGAGAATCAAAGAGAGAGAAGAAGCCATCTAGCTAATAACTATGGACCCAAAGGTCTGTGGTAAACTACTCACGCTTCATCAGAGAGGCTATGGTGTTGATTTAGAAGCCCTCCGTGATCGATTCTCCCTCCGGCAGATCACCGGAATAGGCCCCCATATGCGATCCAATGGGTACGGAAGGTTGCGGCGGTGGAAAAGTGGTTTCTTGGCTCCGTCTTATTGATCTAGGGTATAAGAGTATATATAGGCGAAAGAAGTGCCTTGGTGGAGCAACGAGGGGCCCACGAGGGTGGGGCGTGCCCTCCTGCCTCGAGGCCGCCTCGTGGCGTTCCAGACTTCAACTCCAAGTCTTCTGGTTTGCTTTCGGTCCAAGAAAGATCATCACGAAGGTTTCATTCCATTTGGACTCCATTTGGTATTCCTTTTCTGCGAAACTCTAAAATAGGCGAAAAAACAGAAACTGGCACTGGGCCTCTGGTTAGTCCCAAAAATAATATAAAAGAGCATATTAAAGCTCATTAAACATCCAACACTGATAATATAATAGCATGGAACAATCAAAAATTATAAATACGTTGGATATGTATCAGTCTCTTCCCGAAGATGGGTATCCGGCTCGCAGGGCTCAGAGATCCGAACATAGTTTGTTTTTAGCGTAGAAGGAGCGGTATCCTCAACTTTATCTTCCACGACTGTCACCAGGTGGGTGACGGGTGGGGACTTGATGTCCCTCTGATTGGGTTTAAGCCCAATCAGATCATAATCTGTTGCGACCCCCAGGGCGGCGATGCGATCTAGTAGTTCGTTTAAAGACAAAATATCTGTCGGGTCCATCTTATCAACGCTTTCGGGGCTGATACGGAGATGGTTTTTGGCAATTTGGGGGCCCGCCTTGGGCTTAATGGCCGGGCGAGCACCCACGGTGAAACTGCCGATCTGGGGGATCTGCCTAGGAACTAGGGCCCTTCCAGAGGTGATTTTGTCATTAACGACAAGGCGAGCCATCGGTCCTTCTATTGACGACACAAAGGAACTCTCAATGAAAGCACCAATGTCAGTGTCAAAACCGGCCGATCTTGGGTAGGGGGTCCCGAACTGTGCGTTTGAGGATCAAAGGTAACAGGAGGCAGGGGACACGATGTTTACCCAGGTTCGGACCCTCTTGATGAAGGTAATACCCTACTTCCTGCTTGATTGACTTTGATGGGTATAGGGGTTACAAGAGTTCATTGTCATGCCCAATATGCAACACTATCCTAAAGAGACTGGAAGGTCCCACCAAGGATAGAACCGCATATTGACACACTTTTGCAAGGTGGATATCATTACATCAAACCATTACATAAATAGTTGGGGATACATACAAGGCATACAAATGCCGCAAGAATACATCAATACATAGAACAACATCCGGCTACGGATGAAACACTAACAGAAACTCAATGACATATACCCTGCTAGCCCAGGTTGCCGATCAGGAACCTATCCCTCGAACGAAGAAGAAGCGGAACAAGAACTCCAAAACAATAAACATCACTCTCGCGTCAAGATCATCGCATTACCTGTACCTGCAACTATTGTTGTAGTAATCGGTGAGCCACGAGGACTCAGCAACCCCATTACCATGGGTATCAAGACTAGCCAAGCTTAATGGGTATGGAAAGGATAAGTGGTGAGGTTGCAGTAGCGACTAAGCAAAGTATGGTGGCTAACTTACGAGTACAAGAGTAAGATGAGAAACTACGCAACGGTCGCAAACTAGTAATGATCAATAAGTGATCCTGAACTACTTAAGCTCAAACATAACCCAACTGTGTTATCCTCTCAAACTTCCATGAAAAGAGATAGTCACGGTTACGCAACGCGGTTGGTGTATTTTAGTTGAGTTTACTTCAAGTCCTCTACAACCGGATATTGACAAATTCCCATCTGCCACATAACCGCGGGCACGGCTTTCGAACATTTAAACGCTGCAGGAGTGTCCCAACTTAGCCCATGTCAAGCTAACGATTCGCGGAGACAATCCTCCATCGCGGTACACCCGATCAGACTCGGAATCCCGGTGCACAAGACATTTCGACAATGGTAAAACAAAACCAGCAAGACCTCCCGATGCACTGACCTAACCTGATAGGAGTCGCACGTATATCGTTCTCAGGGTACATCAGATGGGCAAGACATCGGGTTGGCTGAGACCCTGGTCGCCGAGGGGGCGTCGGACATCTCCCGGTTTGGACCAACACTCATGAGGAGCATTGGCCCGGGGGTTGATTAAAAGACCCCGAGTGCCGGCGGGTCCCTACATAAGTTTTAGTTGTTATTAGTCAAATGGTAAAACTAATGTTGGGCCTTGTTGGAAGTGTTTTATTCAAAGTGAACTGTCAAGAGGGTCCCTTACCCCTCACTGTGTTAGGGACACAAAATCAAGAAACATAACACCGCTATGACGGAAACTAGGGCGGCAAGAGTGGAACAAAACACCAGGCATAAGGCCGAGCCTTCCACCCTTTACCAAGTATATAGATGCATTAATTAAATAAGAGGTATTGCGATATCCCATGATATCCATGTCCCAACATGGAACAACCTGCAACTGCACTTGCAACTAGCAATGCTATAAGAGGGGCTGAACAAGCGGTAACATAGCCAACCAACGGTTTGCTAGGTAGTATAAAAAGGTTAGAGTCTATCATGGCAATTTTGGAGGCTCGATAACAAGTGGCAGGTAGCACGACATAGCGATAGCATTGAGACAACTAGCATAGCAAAGATAGTAGTGAGATCCAAGGTGACGGTCATATTGCCTGAAATCACGCTAGGAAGAAGAACAAGGCCATGAATAAGATGATCCCACGTAGACAAACGAATCCTCACAATCGCAACGAAACAAGAACTATCGAGAAGGAGCACAACCGGAAAGAAGCAAACAACAAGGTAAACACACAAGCAAGAACAAGAAATGATGCTCAACCAAGTATGATGCATGACATGGCTACATGATGCTACTCATGGAAAGATATGATGCATACAAGAGCAACACATTAAGGCGAGTTTAAATGAGGCTGGAAACAACATATAACAATTCTGGTAAGTCCTCATATGCAAATTTCGAAATTGGTCCAGATCCGAACATAACCTTAAGTTAAAGTTGTTAAACGTCAAGTTAAAGTGCACCAATATGATCTACACGGTTTTCTAGTCAAGTTACATATAAAGTTCGTTTAATTCGGAGCTACGGCCTAGAAGATATGAGCAAAACAAGTTAAACATGGTATTGATGCAAAATACATTCAAACAACATCACAAACACTCCAAAACATGGATACAACAAGGTAACATGAAACTACATGCAAAACTAAGCAAGTTTCATATAGAGCATGCTAAAACGGAGCAATGGTTCAACACATACACTCAAAACAAGTTGCAAACACAATCTGCCCAAAACAGCAACTAAGCACTTTGCAACCAAGGAAACAACATGCTACAAGAAACATATGAGCACAAGCTTGACATGCACTTAAGGTAAAGATAACATGCTTCAAAATATATTTAAGGTTCAGGTTCATAGGCATCAAGATTAAATCAAGATGATCAATGCGAAAAGCAACTTAATAACACAGATTATGACTTAGTGAAAAACATGGCATACATGTGAACAGGAATAACATGTTGACATGTTGGAGGCATGAAACAAGGATGATATATTGCAAGAACATAACAAGCAAAAGCATGGCATTGAAGTACAGGTTGAACATCGCAAAACATGATTACTAAGCATCCCCATATAACACATAGATCAATTGCAATCAACAAGACAAGATGCAACATGTTATAAGCTGATTCTCAGACTTTGAAGGCACATAACAGCAAGCATAGCAACTTTAATAATCATGCAAAAGGCATGGTCATGTAGTAGACATAATATACTTCAACTTAGTCCATGGGCACAAGTTCATATGAAGCATGGAGTAATTACTAGGATACTTTCAAAAAGAAACATGTTGTTAACAGGTTGACAGATTTAGCATGATGGCAACTTGAGAGCAAGAAAGAGTCATGCTACAACAAGTTATAATGATAACCAAGGGCATGGAATCAAAGTTCACATAACAAGGAGAAAATAACAGCAAGTCATCATATCCATAAGGCCTATGGACTAGTGGGAACCAACAAGACAAAATTGAATGTTGTAACAGTTTCAGCAAGTGTAAAACAGCAACAGAGCAACAACAACAACAACAACAACAACAACAACAACAACATAGCATGTTTGCAAGCTTGGAACAGAGGTCACATGAATTCCAAACTTGACAAACTTGGCATGTGGACAAAGTAATCATAGCATACTCCAAATCATGTAATTGAAACATCTCCAAAAGAGGCATAGATCAATCAATAACAAGCTCACAACATGGCATCATGAAGTTAACAGAAAACTGGAACATCATTTAGGCATGTTCATGGCAATGAAAACATATGCTACAGGACATATATGAGGCATCAAAAGACATGGTATGATAGAGCATAACATGCAAAACAAAACATGTCAACTAGGCATTTCCATATTATGCATGCAATAGATGGTAGCAGCAAGTTAATAATGGCATATCACTTAACAATTACAGACTTAGCAAAATTCACTAAGGCTCACAAATCAGCAACATCAACTAGCACACTTCACAAGCTTGTGCTAGTCACCACAAAGCACATAAAAATACATAGATGGCACCACTATAAAGATGGCATGAAGATGCTCCTAAAACATGTAGACATGATGCACAAAAGATAAACACACAAAATGGAATGAAAAAAAAATCAGCAAGTTATGACACTATTAGTAGGTTAACATCACATAGCACTCTTGCAACGATGATTAAGGCATCCATATGAACAGTAACATGCATGCAAATGACACTAGCATGTAGAGCACCCTGAGATGAATATTTTGACATATTATACATGCAAAACGGAGCAATATGCACAAACTTATGACATCACAAACAGGGCAACATGATATACACAAACAGGGACTTAGCAGAAACCGCGGACACGAGCGTAAGATACTAAAATGCGCACAGAGCGGGATTTAGGGGGTTGGCTCACCATGGGCTTCGGCCTGGGAAGGAGGAGGACGCAAACGGGCCGGGGCAAACGGCCAGGTAACATGGCCAGCTGGAGGGCCTGACAAGGATGGACTGGGTTGGCCCACGCAGTTGCACGGCAGCCAGCGCATGCACGCCAGAACAGGCGGAGTCCGCCTGCGACGAAGTCTAGCGATGCGGCAGTGAGCCCAGGACGGCGAGGTGATGAAGGGGAGCGGCAGATCTGGGCACGGGCGGCGTCGGGGTCCAACTCTGGCCGGTCGAGGCTGAGGTGACCCGGATCCGACGTGGGAGCATGGCGTGGGCATCGCCGGAGGGTGCAGTGGAGCGGGAGCGAGAGTCCAGCGGTGGTGCAAGGGAGCCGGATGATGCGCCGACGACGGCGCGAGCAAGCGGCGACAACGAGGCGGCGACGCGGCGATGGGCCCCGCAGGTCCGCTTTGGGCCCGAGCGGCATGGTGGCGAAGTGGACGCGGGAGGCGACATGGCGCCGCGTGATTGGCCGAGGGCGTGGCTGGACGTGTCCGGCCGCCGGGCGGACATGTCCGGTGGCGTGGGGAGGGGTGGATCTAGGGTTTTGCCCGAGATTTCTGAGGGGGAGGCTAATTTATAGGTAGAGGTAGCTAGGAGAGACCAAATGAGGTGTGGTTTTCACCCACACGATCGTGATCCGATGACGGAGAGTATGGAGGGGGTTTAGATGGGCTAGTGGACTGTTGAGGATGGGTGCTGGGCTACAAAGAGAAGGGGGTTTCGGTTAACGCGATTAACCATTGGGGCCTCAAATGACCTCCAAATGGAACGAAATTTGACAGGCGGTCTGCCGGTGATATGCCAAGGCCACTCGACAAATTTCGGCCCATTCCGAGAATGTTTTTCTTCCGCTCACGAAACAAGATCTGAGAGGTGCAACGGGTGCAAGTGAGAGTGTCGAATTCCGAAACAGATAACGGAGAAAGAGACCAGATGCAAGTTTGAAAAATATGATGATGCAATGCACATGATGACATGGAAAGATGCAACACGCAAGAGAATGACATGGCAACGACGGCAATAACTGGAAAACACCTGACGCATCGGACTTGGGGCATTACATTGATCTACCTCGAGATCATAATGGATAAACCCTAGATGTCTAGCATGTATGATTGTGATTGCCTCTACTGACTAAACCCTCCGGTTTATATAGACACCGGAGGGACCTAGGGTTATACAAAGTTGGTTTACAGAGAAAGGAATCTTCATATCTGAACGCCAAGCTTGCCATCCATGCAAAGGAGAGTCCTATCCGGACACGGGGGGAAGTCTTCTATCTGGTATCTTCATGGCCCACCAGTCCCGCCCATGTCACATAGCCCGGATGCCCGGTGACCCCCTAATCTATGACTCCCTCAATGACCGCTTCCAGGAATCTAAGAAGCAACAACACTCCATGGAGATGTCAAACACTGATTAGTAGCTTTCTTCAGGACACTCATCCAGAACATCATGTTGTTTATCATATTCACAGGAATATCAATGGTATTGCTCACAACGCAGCTCATCGGGTTCTCAACTCTAGGCTAGAACATGTCCTTGGTTGTACTAATTCAGCTCGTAGCAATAGCTCTTATCATACTATAAGCTTGAGATACAAAATCGCCAAATTGAGGGCTTTGTAATTCATGTTGTACTCTGCATATGAGTTGAATGAAATTTTGGCGCTTGATGGCGCCCTTCTAGTGTTAAAAAAAGGGCAGCTACGTCTCTCAACCAGTTCATTAGCATAACATGACTTCTATCCATCGATGAAAAATTAATAAATGATTTTATATTTGCACTAGCGACTGAAAGAACAACTGAAAACCAAAATGTTGCGGAAAATTTCTGGATGCTACCATGGTTATGAGACCACACAGATGTATGAAGAAATTCTGGGAATTATGCAAATTTGTCAACGAACGACAACAGTTAAACGAATGATGAATCGACAAAGTTGTGCTACTCCCTCAGATACAAATATGTGTTATGGGTACCTAGGTGTGTTATCTTTCTTCCCGAGAAAGAAAGAAAGGCTCCGAGGTGTTAGGGTTTCCACACCTCCTGTTGGTGCCGTCGTCTGATCTTAGGGCGAAGAGGCACAGTGAATTTCAGTTCTTGCAGACAAGAGGGCTCATACTTCATTTTTAGATGCCCTTTTAGTCTGTTTAGGGTTTGTGTCTTGCTCAGAATGACGAAGCGGCGGTGAATCCCTAAGGATAGAATAAGGTTATCCATGCTTAGGACCTGTCCCAGCGATGCGTCTAACATCATCGAAAGGCGTGTGGAGTTGTGTGTTCGGCGGATCTCACGGGATGTGATCGATATTTGTCTTCGGTGGATCCCCATGGGTTCGGTTTTTGTTCATCTGCATTCATTTGTCTACAAGTCGTATCCTTCTGATCTACAATTCTGTTCATTGGCGTTGATTGCTATTTGGGTGCGCTAGTCCTTTGGGGCCATTAACTTTTGTACAATGCAAGGTGCTAAGGGGAGGTGCTTGGTAAAATAAATCGAGTTTTTTTCAAGTACCAATCCTTATCTCTTTAGGAGGGGTGACCAAATAAGCTTCTACCATCTACAAATAAGCACTGATGCTTATGAAAAATAATTTTATTTCTCTAATAACTCCCCTAAGCACATTCAATTTTGCAATCCTTTTTGGTCATTTTATAAGGCCTTAGTACAATGACTTCTCGAGTATCTACTACAAAAACGTTTTCCCGACTCCGGTGAGGCCGACGATGAAGGCGTAGGGCCTTGAACTCGCACGAGTGATTGTAGTCATTGCTAGGAGGTTTACACACATGGATCCTTTTTTCACATCTCGTGTTTTTTGTACTGTTATGATGTTCGATGAATAGATGAAGTTTTTCTGAAAAAAAGACATACTTGTACTGGCAAATTTAATTCTACAAAGTTGGCATATATTGAGAAGAAGAGAACTTTCACTTCCCGTGTTTATTGTACTGTTATGACATTCGATTAATAGATGATGTTTTCTGAAGAAAAAAGGACATACTTGTACTAGCAAATTTAATTGTACAAAGTTGGCATATTGAGAAGAAGAAAACTTTTGTGGCGAAAAACAACACGTCATGGTGAAGTAGGGTGTGTTCTTTTAACTGACATAGATCGAAGGGCTTCTTCACTCCTTTTCTCTCTTTAATATATGATACACATGCTTGTGAATATTTTAGGAAAAAACTGACAAAGAAATTATTCACTTGCCACCCCCTCCCAGCTGACGTTCGCCGGATAACATTACCATTTTTAGTACAACTTCCTTGCAATCTGGCTCCAATGTTTTCCTCTCTTCAAAAAAAGCGAGGCAACTGTGATACAATATGTTCGTTGTAGGGTAGTGAAGTGAGTCTCGGAATAATAGTGAGGGCATGCGTCTCTTGATCCACATGCACCTGGATCCTCTACCGTCAAACATCACAGACACTGGATGGCAGTGACGACGCTGGATCTTGTCGCACGTGACAGGCACGGGATGGTGGCGACAGCACAACTGCCTCTCTTTTTCCAGGAGAGGTCGGGCCTCCCATCTTTATTTCATCGTTGGCTGAACAGCCTCCACGCAAATGTCTCGTCAAGGATAGAATAGCATAGGCCATAGCAGTGACTGGATGGTGAAGGAGCATCACTCTCGATGCACATGGGCATGCTTGGAAAATGAACCGTTCTGTTGGGTGGCAAAAATGATGTTTAGGTTCGGCCAGTGGGAGATTCTTCAAAATCTTCATCACAACACTAGCAGGTTCTATATCCAAATTCCATAAAAACAGAACTTTCTATAAGTCACCATCTTTTTCCTTTCCCATTTTTCCCAAAAAACTGGAAAGATGATGAACAAATATATTGTATATGCACAATAATATGTGGAGTGGCAACCATCTTTATTATTGATGTTCGGGCTATCGAATGTTGTTGTTGAAGGGTGGCTACATCTCTCAACCAGTTCACGAGTATAGCATGACTTCTATCCATTGATGCAAAATTTATATATGATTTTATATTTTCTCTAGGGACTAAAATAACAACGCAAAACCAAAATGAAGTGGAAAAATTTTCAGGTGCTACTGCGGTTATGAGACTCCATAGATGTGTGAAGAAACCATGAGAGTTATGAACCAAGAATGACAATAAAATGAATGATGAATCAACATTGTTGTACTACTCCCTCAGATACAAATAAGTGTTGTGGGTAACTAGGTGTGTTATCTTTCTTCCCTAGAAAGAAAGAAAGGATCCCAGGCATTAGCGTTTCCACGTCTCCTACTGGCACCGCCGTCTACCAGCCTTGTCTCCTATGATCTTAGGGCCATAGAGGAGTTCTGAATCTCAGTTCTTGATGGCAAGAGGGCTCATGCTTCGTTTTTAGGTGTCTTTTTGTCTGTTTAGGGTTTGAGTCTCGGTTAGAATGGCGAGGCAGCGGTGACTCCCTAATGATGGAATAAGTTTTTCCCCGCTTAGGACCGGTCCCAGCAATGCGTCTAGAATCGTCAGAAGGTGTGTGGAGGTGTGTCCTTAGCGGATCTCATGGGATGCGATCGGTGTTTGACTTCAATAGATCCCCGTGGATTCGGTTTTCGGTCGTCTGCGTTCATGCATCTAAAAGTTGTATCCTTTGAATCTACGATTTTGTCCATTGGCAGCAATTGCCATTCTGGTGCGCTGATCCTTTAGAGCTTTTAACTTTATATACAATGCAAGGTGCTAAGGGGAAGTTCTTGGTAAAATGAACAGAGCTTTTTTTGCAATCACTGGTCCTTATCTCTTTAGGAGGGGGCCCTAGCTAAGCGTCTACCATCTACAAATGAGCATCGATACTTATAAAAAGCCGATTTATTTCTCTAATCACCTTCGGTAAGCACCTTGCATTGTACTAGGCTTTTTTTCATTATACAAGGATTTAGCACAATGATTTACTGAGTGTCTAATATAACAAGGGATTCCTGCCGGTGAGGGCAACGCAGCTCCTTCGGCACATGCCCGTAATTGTAGTCGTTGCTAAGCGATGTACGCACATGGATCTAATTTTTATCACTTCTCGTGTTTATTGTACTATTATGATGTTTGATGATATAGAAATTCGAAAAGGAGCACCCTAGCATCGACTCCTCCTCCAAAACAAAGTTAGGGTTCGTGCCTCTCGCCGGCGCCGCCACAGGTCCACCTCGTCTCCAGTGGCCATAGGGCCATGAGGCTGATGAATCCTGGCAAGGGCCGGTGGGAGGGCTTCATTGTTAGTCGTTCCTTCTCATTTTGGTAGGGTTTGTGTTCTGCTCAGGAAGTCGAGATGGCGGCGGCTTTCTGAAGATGGAATAAAGGTCTCCCCGCCTAGGCTCTGTTCCGGTGGTGTGTTTAGCATCGTTGGTGGGCATGTGGAGGTATGTCTTCGACGGATCTATCCTCGGTGGATTTGCTCGGATCTGATTGTTCTTCGTCTATGTTCGTGTCTTCAGGTTGGAACCTTTCAATCTACGTTATTCTTCATCGGTGGCGGTTGCTGTTCCGGTAAGCTAGTCCTATGGGGCCTTAACACGACGACCTCCTGACTGTCTACTACAACAAATTGCGCCGACTCTGACGAGGGAGGCGTGATGACGGCGGCGTGCCTTCGGCTTGTTTCAGTGCTTGTAATCATCGCTAGGTCGTCTACGGATTTGAATTAATTTTTATCTCTGATGTCCGTTGTACGTATCACGATTGAAAATGAATAGATCGGAATTCTTAATAAAGAAACAGAGGATGCGAGATGGAGATCACGGCACCCTCGCAACGCTAGTGCGGGTGTCAGCGCAAAGCAAGCACCGCACCAGCTACACTGGGCCCATTGCAACATCGCGATGCCGACACATATTTGATCCAAGGCGCTCCGGGCAGGACGTTGCTTGGAGTAATTGCTTTCTTAGGCAGGACGTTTCCTTGTCGCTGTCTCTCCTGCTACTAAATTCGATTCCTCTACCTCGAAATAAAACACGCAACACGACAAATTCTTGAGAGCAAAAATGGAAAGAGGGGATTTTTTTTACAAGAGGGGGATTTACTTTTGCTGGCCCTCCTTGCTACTAAAAGCGTTTCCTGTAGCACAGCCCAGATCGCAGAGATTTGCAAGCTGGCGTGTCAAAACAAGACACGTAACCGGACAAAGCCTTGAAATCATAAATTCTGCAGGAAAACGTGACCACAATGTGCAGACGCCAAACAGCAACGGACAGATAGGAACAGTTAGACTGCTCACAGTGGTGAGTAACATAGAGTAGTAACTTGCTGATGTTACTAGTCTATATTACTACCTCCATAGTGGATAGTAATATATCAGTGGTATCTTAAAAAAGTTCATTTATTAGGCTATAGACTCATTATGCCTTGAAATATGTGATGTTACAGTAACTACCTAAGTTACCACAAATCCCTCTCTCCTCATTAATTAGCTGCCATATAAGCAATCTTATATTGAAATGTGTGATGTTACTAATTAAGTTACTTTCATTGTAACTAGTCTTAGTACTATACTACTGCATTTGGAAAACACAAAAGAGGACTGTACGAGTACCAAATGCCGCATATAATTGCATGTACACAGCCGTTTTTGTAGCACCTATGATTTATGTTCCTCGAAAGCTAAGACCACTGTATTTTGTTTTCACCTTTTTCTGACATAATGCGTTATTTGAAATTTGAAAACTACATAATGCATTATGTGAAGACGGGATAGTTAACATACTCTTCTTTTCAAACATAATTACTGTCGATCAGCAACTAAATATAACGACAACTTGTTCTTCGTAGATATACCATGTACTCATACTGTCAACAAGTGCATGAGTATATGCTTTGACCACACCAATTTGTGCAAACCAATATAAACAGTAGTCACAAAAATTATACGATTGAGTTCATTTTTTAATAGAGTATGTGATGGTATAATTATATGACACACTACTTATATATTATTGGATTTATTTATGGTCAAGGTAAAATCATGGAAAACGATAATGCCATGTAAAGAGAGATCCAGGGACTACTGAATTTAGTTACATTCATACCGTAAAGCTTCTGTCAAGACAACGCACATGTCTGTATTCTACTGAGTTGTCAGGTTGTCCATCTTTATACTAGAACCTACATGCTCCAATGGTGATAAACATTGACGGGATAAACGAATTATACCCTCCAGTAGGCCAAACGAAAGCAGCGCTAGCGGTGGTGTCCTCGGCGGTCTTCTTCGGGAAGCAGACCGGTCCTCTTTTATCCGGTGGACATGCCGATGACGAGGGCGGTGAGGACGTGGGCGAAGTCATCGACGTATAGAAATGGCGGCGAGCAGTTGCGTAGGAGACGCCCCGAAAAAACCTAATCGCCCCTCTCCTGTATAGGTTCTCATGAGGCAGGGTTTCGTAAGCCCGCTCTCCTGTATAACCGTGCATGCGATGGACGAGAAGGGATCACCGACAGCAACAACAAGGAGTGGAAAGATGTTGGACAGTGTGTATGGAGGCACAGTAGATGTGGTATGTTTTTAGTGGCGGCTAGGGTTCCCGACGCCTCCAAATATATAGGCCCGGTCGAGTAGGGCAACGTGGGTTGGAGCCATGTCCAAGTCGGCAATAGCCCATGATCTGACCAGCACAAACAAGTGCTCGCATGACATAGGTCTTAGCTCAGTTTGTCTCATTCAGGAAACACGACGCGCGGGAGGCGTCGCGAGGTGGGCGGAGGAGGAGGAGCATGCAGTAATCACTCTTGTTCTCAAGCTTCAGTAACATGTGGAAGAGGATCGGTTTTAAGAGGGTCCAAAACTACCTCCACTAGCAGGGCGGGACTAAACTTCCCACCACGTCCTTCCTCATGACTCCTAAATGGGCCCTTAGGTTTTCTGAAATTATTGGATGGGCCTAAAGCCCACCTCATATTTCAACAACCCCTACCAGATCCCAAAGGCTCATTTGTTTCAAACATTGTTTTGATATACCAGTATTTTTTATAGATATTAGTTCAGATCGAACTTCCACCTAGAGCAAGCAGCTACACCCTTTCACAATTGAACAATTAACTATGCCTTGAATTATGAGTTTGGTGTAAAGATGTTTCAGCACATGTCTTATCAGTACTAAGCCGATACAGAAAGATTCCCCGCGTGACCTAATAATAACGAACAAGTGGATTGTACTGTGGAGCCAAAGCAACGTGAAGGTGACACATGGCTCCCCGTCTTTTGTTTTCTTTGAAATAGATTACCAGTCACGTTTCAGCAATGTGCTGGTCTGAGTCATTATACACATCATCGGTGGTGCTGAACGGAGAGATTGATAGCGGCGTACAATTTTGATCATTATTTTGTGCCAACATGGTAGGTTTGGTGTGATTTTACCATGTTCGCGCACCTCTTTCCGCTAGTATTCCACAGGTAACGTCATTTGTAGCAAATACTACTATTTTAGGAAGGAATCCTAGGAAATGGTATTGCAATCACATATTTAATATGATAATCACCTACCATTAAATAATGGAGCAAAGCTGGCAAAGGAGGAGTCGTTGCGGTGAGGTGCAGCTCGCAATAACAGTGAGGCCAAGCGTCTCTTGATCCACACGCACCTGGATACTTTACCGTCGCACATCAGAGGCACTGAGTGGCAGTGACGATGTGGATCCTGTCGCACATCACAAGCACGGGATGGCGGCGACGGCACAACGACATCTTTTTTTCGAGCAGAGGTTTGACCTCCCATCTTTATTTCGCCGTTGGCTGAATTGCCTCCACGCACATGTCTCATCGACGACACAACGCCGGAGGCCGTAGCAGTGACTGGGATGGTGAAGGAACATCACTCTCACTGCACATGCGCCAGCTTGAAAAATGAACCGTTCTGTTGGGTGACTGAAAACGATGTTTACGTGCACCCAATTGGATATTCTTCAAAATCGCCAGTGCAACTCTAGCAGATTCAATATCCTAATTCCAGAAAAACAGAACTTTATATAAGTCACCATCTTTTTCCTCTCCCATTTTTCTAAAAAAAATTGGAGATGAACCAATAAATTTTATACGCACAATAATACGTGGGGTCCCAACCATTTGTACTATTAATGTTCGGGCTATCAAATGTTGTTGTTTATGTGTGGCTACGGCTCTCAACCAGTTCACGAGCATAACATGACTTCTATCCATCGACAGAAAATTTATATATGACATTATATTTGCACTGATGACTAAAAGAACAATAGAAACCAAAATGCAGTGGAAAAATTTCGGATGCTACTACAGTTATGAGACTCCACAGATGTATGAAGAAATCATGAGTTATGCAAATTTGTGAACCAAGAACCACAATAATAAGAACGACAAATCAACATAGTTGCACTATTCCCTTGGATAGAAATAAGTGTTGTGGGTAACTAGGTGTGTTATCTTTCTTCACGAGAAAGAAAGAAAGGCTCCCAGGCATTAGGGTTTTCATGTCTCCTGCTGGCGCCGCCGTCTACCAGCCTTGTCTCCTATGATCTATAGGGCCATAGAGGCGCTGTGAATCTCAGTTCTTGCCGGCAAGAGGACTCATGCTTAGTTTTTAGGTGTATTTTTAGTTTGTTTAGGGTTTGTTTGTTTAGGGTTTGAGTCTTGCTCACAATGGTGAGACGACGGCGAGTCCCAAATGATGGAATAAGGTTTTCCCCGCTTAGGACTTGTCCCAGCGCTGCATTTAGTGTCGTCGGAAGGCATGTGGAGGTGTGCCTTCTGCGGATCTCACAATATACAACCGGTTTATAACTTCGATGGATCCCCGTGGATTTGATTTTCGTTCATCTGTGTTCATGCGTCTACAAGTTATATCCTTCAAATCTACGTTTTTGTCCATGGGCGGTGTTGCTGTTCTGGTGTGCTTGTCCTTTGAAGCTTTTAACTTTATACAATGCAAGGTGCTAAGGGGAGGTGCTTCGTAAAATGAACCAATTTTTTTTTCAAGCACCAGTCTTTATATCTTTAGGAGGGGGGCTTAACTAAGCGTCTACCATGTACAAATAAGCATCAATACTTATAAAAACCGATTTTGTTTTTTAATCACCTTCCCTAAGCACCTTACTTTGTAAGTGGTCTTTTGTTTTGCATTGTACATGGCTTTAGCCCATTGATTTACCGAGTGTCTACTATAACTAAGTTTTCCTCGCTCCGGTGAGAGCGGCGATGATGGCACAGCTCCTTCAGCTCGTGCCTGTGATTGTAGTCGTTGCTAAGTGGTGTATGCACGTGGATCTAATTTTTATTACTTCTCATGTTTATTATACTGTTATGATGTTTGATGATATAGATGAAGTTTTCTTTTTTGAAAAAAAAAGGCATACTTATACTAGCCTATCAAGATGGACGAACTTATTGACGAGAATGGAGGACGCGAGATGGAGGGCTCCCTCGCAACGCTAATGCAGGTGGCAGCACAAAGCAAACACCGCACCAGCTGCACTGGGCCCGGTTGCAACATTGTGATGCCGACACAGATTGAATCCAGGGCGCTCCAATCATGGCGCTCAAAACAGTGATGTATGGCCTCAGCATCCTGATCATTGCTTGGAGTATTACTTTCTTACGGAGCACGGCCCAGAGGGATGTCAGCCGGGTCCCGCATAATCCCGTTTAAACCCACTATGTAATCTAACAGTTTCAAATTTGTTTTTCTTTTCAAAAAGAATGAACTATGAAGCTAGGTAAAGCTAACTAAAAGGGACTTATGGACACCGTTTATTTGCCATTTACATCAGGTCCCAGAGATTTACATGTTAGCACCTCGAAACAAACATACAACAGGACAAACTCTTGAGAGCAGAAGTAGAAAGATGGGATTTACTTTCTCTAGCTACTCAAAGCGTTTCCTGTAGCACAGCCCAGGCCGCAGAGATTTACAAGCTGGCGCTTCAAAACAAGACACGTGCCGTAACCGGACAAAGACTTGAAAGCATAACTGCAGCAAAGCGTGACCACAATGTGCAGACGCCAAACAGCGACCCAACGGCAGGAACAGTTAGTACAATATATATACTACTGCATTTGGAAAACACAAAGGAGGACCATGTACGAGTACCCAATGCCACATATAATTGCATGTGCACAGCCGTCAATGTAGCACCTCTGATTTATGTTCCTGGAAAGTATCAACCACTGTATTTTTTAAACCTTTTTTCTGACATAATGCGTTTTCTGAAGTTTTAAAACTACCTAATGTATTATTTTTCAAAAAGTGGCGCTTTATTACTTAAATGGTTTAAGCATTACACCTGACCTCTACATAATTAAAATCCACACAGCCAAACAAAGCCTTCTCGCATAAACATAAAATAAAAAGGAAAAATACAAAGAAACATGTAGAGTCCATATAACGCCTAAAGCGAAGTTGGGGCAATCCTAAGATCATGCTATGACTCATGTTGGTAAAAGTATCCCTCACCGTATCCTCCAATCGTGTACACACCTCCGTAAACAAGTCTCGATTATTCACGCGTTGTAGAGATGACCATAAATGAAGAATCCTGGTACATCTCTAGATTACCTGCATTAGAGAAGTACTTTTATCGTTAAAAACCTTATCATTTCTACACAGCCAAAGCGACCAAATAACGGCAAGCGCTTCCACCCTAAAAAAGTTCTAAACCTGTGATTAATCTCATGTAACTAGTTGCCAAAAACATTAGCAACACTATAAGGAGGATACAAACCAGAAGCACATAATGCATTATGTGAAGATGGGAGAGTTAACAATGAGGATAGTTTTTTTTACGGGAAAATATTCAATCTATTCATGTTCAATCATGGCAGTACAACGAACACCAGAAATAAAAATTATATCCAGATCCGTAAACCACCTAGCGACGACTACAAGCACCGAAGCGAGCCGAAGGCGCGCCGCCGTCATCACCCTTCCATTGTCGGAGCCGGGCACAACTTGTTGTAGTAGACAATCGGGAAGTCGTCGTGCTAAGGCCCCATAGGACCAGCATCCCAGAACAACAAACGCCGCCGATGAAATATAACGTAATTCGGAAGGATCCAAATCGAAGACACACAAACGTAGACGAACAACGACGAGATCCGAGCAAATCCATCAAAGATAGATCTACCGGAGACATACCTCCACACGCCCGCCAACGATGCTAGACGCACCGCCGGAACGGGGGCTAAGCGGGGAGACCTTTATTCCATCTTCAGGAGTCGCCGCCGTCTTGTCTTCCTGAGTAGGACACAAACCCTAGCAAAATTAAAGAAAACAACTAAAAACGGAGCCCTCCCACCGGCCCATTTCAGGTTCCACCGCGCCTCCATGACCCTAGGGCAAACGGAGACGAGGCGGACTTGCGCCGGCACCGGCGAGAGGCACGAATCCTAACTTTCTTTCTTGGAGGAGGCCGAGAAGGTGGTGAAGCCCTGGCTCTAGGTACGTGCGTGAGGATGGAAAGGAATCAAGTAACGTACTCTTCTTCTCAAACACAATTACTGTCGATCAGCAATTAAATATAACTACTACCCTGTACTCCATCCTGTCCACTGATACATGGCGCACACCCATTTCAATGCTTTGACCACACCAAGTTGTCCAAACAAATATAAACAATAGTCACAAAAATTGCAGAACTTTTCTGTTAATTGCATATTGTTACTATCCATATTGGCAGAATGGGAAGGGACTTGGCCTATGATTGCTGGTCTTGCGACTTGCTATGTGCTGCTTCATCACCAGATCTGTATAGAATCAATTTCGAGCTGGTCAGATTTGAGTCCTTGATTCTCCATGCTCATATGAGTTATTTGGTAATCACACAGTCTCTCACATAATTTACATGACACTGCTAGTACAGAACTAATGTTAAATAAGTATAAGCAGGTTATTTTGAATTGAATGTCACTCCACATTGAGCCACAATTATGCATTTTCTTGTTACGCTTCCAGTCTTTTTAGAATAAACATGGACAGATTTTAAAATTGTAAATTTTGCAGGGATGGTTCCTCGCTTTCCTTACTTCCCAATCTCCAGCAATAAATGTTGTTACACGGAGGTAGTTCTTTCTTAGGGACTCGTCTCTTTGGAGTCGCATTCTTATTGAGTGCGTATTTGTTAACCTATCATTGTTTTTGGTGGCACTCCCAGTATGATCCATGGGCTTGTTGCTTGTCGTGTGGTGAGGACGGTTCAGTTGAATGCTTTGACATGAGGAAGAAGTCTTCTGTTGGCACAATTAATACAACTTTTTCTTCTCAAGATGTTCTTTTTGCTGGGTCTCTTCTTCTCAAGATGTTGATCAGGTATCTTATTGTACCTTGTCAGCAACTTCTAGTAATAATACACCAACAATGCAAATTCTTGGCATTATTTTGGTGTTTCTTAGGCCTCCTTTGGTTCATAGGGTAGGAAAATTATAGGAATAGAAAAGTCAAAGGAAATGAGATGACATGCATCTCAAATCCTATAAATAGGAATAAGAAAGGAGATGTCCTTTGTTTCACATCATAGGATTTTTTCCATTGAGTTTAGGCTAATGTTTATTTTCCTATGAAATGTGGAGGATAGGAAGATTTTCTCCATAGGAATAGGATTCCATTCCTACAAACCAAAGAGCTCTATAGAAATTTTTTCTATAAAAATCCTACCCTATGAAATTCCTACAAAATTCCTTCAAATCAAAGGAGGCCTTATGCTTCAAAACTGCAGGATGTCACGTCTTTGCAGTTCGATGAAAATCAAGGGGTACCTTCTGGCATAGAAAAGTTTTGATTCATCATCTGTTATTTTATTTGACTAGTAAACATGCCCATTGCAACAGGAGGGAAAAAGAAAAAATTTGTGTCAGTAGCAATTCTTGCGTGCACTGATAAAACAAATTCAAATATGCCTCCACTATCTCACAAATGCACGATTCAAACGGTTGCGGGTGGTTTGAGGATTTTCGCTGGACATGCCCATAGGGAGGAGTTTTCTGTCTCTGGTTCTCATATTATACACAATTAATTTCATGTGACAGCAGTGCTTGTAGCCGTGTCTAGGCGCACGATGAATCTAATTTTTGTCACTTCTTTTGTTTATTGTTCTATTATGATGTTTGATGAATATAGATGAACTTTTCTTGTTAAAGACATACTTGTACTGGCGTCAGGATGGATGAACTTATTGACGAAACAGAGGACTCGAGATGGAGGACACCCTTGCAATGCTAAGGCCAACTCCAATGCAAGATCCCAAATCGTTCGCGGACATCCGTTTGGGAGCAAATGGGCAGATGCAACGACCCAACGCGTGGGAGCATATACTCATTTTCTGTCTAGTCTGTGTGCATTCTTCTTCATTTGCAAAACAAAGTTGCTCTGAATTTGGGGTTAAAGTGGACAGAAAACGGACGGAGTTGGCCTTGTCCTCGTCCGCTCGTGTCCGTCCGGGCCCATATGTCAACCTCCCCGCATCCCACCTACCCTTCTTTTCTCTCTCTCCTTTCTCTCTGGCGCCCCCGGCCCGCCGCCTTCCCTGGCATCCCGAGGATACCACAACAGAAGTGCCGCCAAGTCCCATAGCAGCAGCAGGAGGAGGCCAACTCCGCTATGTTGCTAGCCGGGGAAGCACTCGGCTGGGGCGAGCGCGGTGCGGCAAGATGCGGCAAGACCAGCGGGCATGCGAGGGCGTGTGCAGCAGTGTGGGCACGTGTGCGGCAGGACTGGCGGTGGCACGCACGGGAGCGGGAGCTAGACCACAACAAGCGAGCGCGACGGGCGTGGCCGATGAGCACAGGGGCGCGGGTGAGCGTGCGGCCACCCTCTCTCAGCACCGCATGCTCGAGGGTAGCAGTGTCAGGGTCACCATGCCTAAGGTGTTCGAGGAAATGACGTGGCAGACATCTCGTCAAATGGGGTAGCACCGTTCGATGTAGAGACGGTGTCTGCTTTTCTGTCCATGTCCGCTGTCCATTTTTTATCTCAAATAAACAAAATCCGAATAAACCAGCTGTCTGATTTGGGATCGAGGGTTAGAGTTGGCCTATGTCAGTGCAAAGCAAACACCACACCAGCTGCACTGGGCCCGGTTGCAACATTACGATTCTGACAAAGATTAGATCTAGAGCGCTCCAATCAAGGCGCTCCACACAGTGCTGTACGGCCTGAGCATCCTGGTCATTGCTTGGAGTAAATGTTTTCTCACGGAGCACTGCCCAGGACCCAGAGATTTGAATGTTAGCACCTCGAAACAAACAGGCAGCAGGACAATGTCTTGAGAGAAAAAATAGAAAGATGGGATTTACTCAAAGCGTTTCCTGTAGCACAGCCCAGGTCGCAGAGATTTGCAAGCTGGAGCCTCGAAACAAGACACGTGACCGGACAAAGACTTGAAACCATAAATTCTACAGCAAAGCGTGACCACAATCTGCAGAAGCCAAACAGCGACGGAAAGGCAGGAACAGTTAGCTGCATTTGGAAAACACAATGGAGGACCATGTACGATTACCCAATGCCACATCTATACCAATATAAAAAGACCCAAAAGGACACATCCAAATCATCTCAACCGTCAAATCATGTTATTTAGCGGTTCAAATCGCTTCAATGTTGAGCACCAAACACGTTTAATGCTCTAATTACCCACCACTGTCATTGGTTATAAACACGTTTTGACTCAATGCTATCCCATGAAATCTGCCATGTAATTAATATCTCACCACTTCCCGAGAAAAAGTAATTCATATCTTATCAAATACCAACATGCAAGAGATATATTTTACCTAATATAACATGCAACTAATATCCTACCAAATATAAACGTGCATTGCACGTACATTATTACTAGTATAATTAGAGGCAAGAGCACTACAGATCCGCAAACTTGCAATGGATGTGATGGTTTAGTCCACAAACTATCGAAAGCTGATCACCTCATCCCTAAACTTGCAATGTACGTGAAGATTTAGTCCAGAGCCAATCGCAAGTTGAGAAATGGCGCCACGCTGGCCGCCTCTTGGCACACCCGCTCGGCCTGGCATTTATACAAAAAACCCTCCATCTTTATAGAAATCATGAACACTTTTGCGCTTGCACCTACGTGCCAAGGGCGGTGCTAGCAATCTGGCTAGGATTGGCGGCTGCCGTACCTCAAATTCCACCAATAAATATACTGGTATATATACAAGTACTACTACATGTTTTCATCTTGATTATAATTGATAAGGTATTGTACGTGTTGAACCAGTTGAGTTGACTGCTGACTTGTTGTTGGTCCTGATGCATCGGCAAGTGGTCTTGCGAGTTACACTCCATGCACAAATCAACACACGCGCGCCGGTTTCAAAATTCTGGAAAGTGGAAATCCTTTCGCTGCATGGCCGAATGTGCGGAGCACCAAACAGCAAGCAGAGGACGTAAGCACAACTGAGAACAAAATGGCATGGAATAAGAAGATCAAGTAATGAATGAAAGTGTTCTAAAAATGTAAAGAATGGAAGTTAATTTAGAATTGAAATTGAACTTTGAATTTTGAAGCAAATTTTGTTGCCGTCTGCCAAAATAAGCTCAAATATTTTAGGTATCCCCTATTGACAAAACTAATCGATTGGTTTTGAATTTTGATTGTGCTTGTTAAACACAAAGTATTTATATAACTAATATTTAGTGAGCTCTTGCGTAATTACATTATATGTACATGGTTTTCTCCTTCATAGATATTGCAATACCGAAGAATTATTCCTGCCTCCGGCTCCGCCACTGGCAATGATTAACACGGTTTCAGTACCGGTGTCAACAGTGACATAGTCCAACACGTTTTTCTTTGTTGGTGTCCAATCCACACGATAATGTACATATGAGATTGAGTATCCAGAGCGCCTCAAATGGGTCTTACTGGCATTTCGTGACAGATCCTACTAAACAAGCACAAGATAATGACCATTTCACATAAACGGTGGCAATCCACTTAACATTTACAGATGCGACCAATTAGTCGATGCTTATTTTTTCCTGGGCAATGCATATTTGTATTTTTTTTTGCGAGAACTGCATATTTGCTTTACATCACACGGGTTATGGAGAGTAGTGGTGGTCATTCGGGTGAAATGTTTCTGATGGTTATATTTAGTTTGTTTCCAGGGAAGGTTATACTTAGTTTTGTGTGTGTGTGTGTGTGTGTGTGTGTGAGACCAAACTTGCTGCATCTACACAAAAAACTTGCTTCTTTTTTTGTTGAGCGAAACACAAAAAACTTGCTGGACAGGCTAGCCGTCTATCTAGAGGGTTGGGCTACCACAACACTGGCGTATGCTGGAGCGGGCTTGGCAAGGGCGCGACTGTCTCGCTTGTAGCGAGACACAGTCTAGCCTCGCGTCAAGCAGCTGCCGGAATGGGCCAGCAAATTAGGGACCGCAAGCATTGAGCATTTTTTCTTTATTTTCACAGTTTTGCTTTAATTTTACTTTTGCTTATAATTCTAAATATATCTATTATGAAAATCAATTTACATACATAATTGAAAAATGTTAGTCGTGCATTTAAAAATGTTAACATGTATAGAAAAATGTTTCTAATGTATACAAAAAAGTACAATGTCCGTGGAAAAAAGTAGACATCAAAACATAAATATGAGAAAATGTTAATCATGTATTTTTAAAAAATTAGGTATGAATACAAATATATTTCAGGTGAATACAAAAAGTACAATGTGTATACAAAAAAGTGAACATCAAAACATATATATGAGCATGTTGCCTGTAATAAGTTTTTGTGGCAGCTACTTTAGGTTATGGCCAAGAGTAGTGAATCATCCTTGATGTGGACTGTTGCCTTGGCTTTTCTAATAATAATTTCGGGAGAGGGGCCCTTTGATTAAAACATATAGATATGAAAAAAAATATACCGCGTGTGTGATTTTCATAAAGGTGGAGGGGGGTTTCATAAAAACACCGGGCCGAGCGTGGCGCCACAAATTATATAAGGTGTGGCCAGCGTGGCACCATTTATCAACTTGTGATTGGCTTTGGACTAAATCTTCACATACATTGCAAGTTTAGGGATGAGATGATCACCTTTTACAAATTTGTGGACTAAATCATCACATCCATTACAAGTTTGTGGGTCTATAATCCTCTTGCCCCATATAATTATGTGCGTGCAGCCGTTTTGTAGCACCTATGATTTATGTTCCTGGAAAGCATCAACCACGGTATTTTTTTTCACCTTTTTCTGACATAATGTGTTACTTGAAATTTTAAAACCACATAATACATTATGTGAAGACAGGAGAGTTAACGAACTCTTCTTTTCAAACACAATTACTGTCTATAAACAACTAAATATAACTACTACTTGTTCTTAGCTATACCCGGTACTCCATCCTGTCAACAAATACATGACGCACACCCATTTCAATGCTTTGACCACACCAATTTGTCCAAACAAATATAAACAGTAGTCACAAAAATTGTATGATTAAATTCATTTTTTAATAAAGTATCTGATGGTATAATTATATGACACACTACTTGTATATTATTGGATTTAGTAATGGTCAAGATAAAATCATGGAAAACGATAATGCCGTGTAAAGAAAGATACAGGCATTACTAAATTTAGTTAGATTCGTACCGTAAAGAACCTGTCAGGACAACGCACATCTCCCTATTCTACGGTGTTGTCAGGTTGTCCTTCTTTACTAGAACCTACACGCTGCAACGGTTCATAGAGAAGCATGTGAGATTGCTGCCCAAATACAAATCCGGGATAAAAAAGAAGGACAAGTAATTGCATAAATATCATCTAGGGCATACTTCCGCAAACCCTAGATCCGGTCTTGATTTCTCATCGAAACATTAGGACTACTAGTAATCTCACAATACACATCATATGTTTCCTTCTAGAATAGAACCATATAGTAAAAGTTCACTCCAAACTGCTATATGAAACCACAATCGTGGAATAGTTCATCTTTACTGCTTTTGCAGTCATAATCCTTCGTAAACAACACAAGCGCCATCGGTGAATTTATACGGTTATAGCATGCATGTTGGTTCTATCAAGATTCACGAGAAATTCACAAGCAACAAAGCAGTTAGAAAAAAAATATCAATGTTGGTATCATTTTCTAACATCATTCAAATACTCATGATCTTGTGATAGCTGCCCACACATGGCGTGCGGTTTCAATGTTCTAATCTTAATTTCGTGAGAAGACCATGGACTGAAGAATCACAAAAAGTCATAGATTATTACTTGCAAACACACAGAAATCCTGAATACCAAAGTAGACTTATAGAAATGACTCGGGAGAATGTGAGAAAATACATTTACCATCTTTTTGCTGGCATATGGTTTTATCTCAGGGAGTAACTCGGGATTATTCTTCTCATGAAGCATACGAGTTTTCTCAAACTTCTTCCTCGATTTCTTTCACGAACAAGATTGCCATACGATGCTTCTTGGACTGTATAGAAGATTATCATTTTTTTATTTATTTAATCCATAAATAAATCACGAGCATGGCCTTTACAGTATTGAACATATCCCGATATGTTATCATGTAAGCACATGCTACCCATATAGTAGAAACATCATGGTAAATAGGCAGTACTCCAAACACGGGAGTAAACATGAGCAGGATAAGCGAGTTATACCCTCAAGTAGGGCAGGCCGAAGCAGCGGCGGCGATCTTCTTCTCGACGGTAGTAGCAGCGGTCCTCTTTTCTCCGGTGGACATGCTGATGACGAAGGTGACGAGGATGTGTGCGAAGTCGTGGACATAGACGAATGGCGGTCGGCAGTCGCGTAGGAGACGCTCCCCAAAAATCTAATTGCCCCTCTCCTATGCAGTATCTCAAGAGGTAGGGTTTCGGAAGCCTGCTCTCCCTCATAACCGTGCACGTGATGGATGAGACGAGATCACTGACGGCAACATCAATGGATGAAAAGATGGTGGGCGGTGCGTGGAGAGGCAGAGCAGATGTGGTACATTCTTAGTGGCGGCCTGGGTTGCCGACGCTTGCAAATATATAGGCTCAGTCAGGTAGGGTGACATGGGCTAGACCCATGTCCAAGTGGGCAACAACCCATGATCTGACCAAGAAAAAAAAGCACTCGTGTGATATAGGTCGGAGCTCGTCTCCACTCATACGGGAAACATCAACCGGGTGCAAGGCATGGCGAGGTGGGCGGCGGAGAAGGAGCGTGTGGGAACCACTTCTTTTCTCAAGCTTCAACAACATGTGGAAGACGATGATCCATTTTAAGGGGGTCCAAAACTTCCTCCATTAGCGTGGTGGGAATAAACTTCCCGTCACATCCCTTGTCATGACACCTGTATGGGCCTTTAGATTTTCTAAAATTATTGGATGGGCCTAAAGCCCACCCATATTTTAACAATACCTACCAGATCTCGAAGGCCCATTTGTTCCAGATACTGTTTTGATATATCAGTATTTCCAATGAAGACTAGTTGAAGTCGAACTTCCAACTAAAGCAAGTAGCTATACTCCTTCACAAGTAAACAATGATCTATGCCTTGAATTATCACTTCGGCGTAAAGATATTTTACCACATGTCTTATCAGTACTAGGCAAATAAAGAAAGATTCCCCACGTGACCTAATAATAACTAAGGAGTGGACTGTACTGTGGAGCCAAAGCATCGTGAAAGTTACACATGGCTCCCCGTCTTCTGTTTTCTTTGAAACAGACTACCAGTCCCGTTTCAACAACGTGTTGGTCGAGTCATTATACACATCGTCTGTGGTGTTGGATGGAAAGACTGATAGAGCAATTTTAATCACGACACCGCGACGGACTAGCTCCCTAGCGCTAGCAGTTGAAGCAGCCGTGTACTCCTAAATAGATAGAGAGAGTGTGAAACACTGGATTTTTGCCCATTCTTCTTTTTTTGGATTTATTGGATATTTGAATTGCATTTGGATTTTCAGTCAATTCTTTTGGACTTGCCTCTTGGAAATTCTTTTGATTTTCTTTGGAGTGGCTTCCATCATCACTAAACCCTCTTTTGACCTCATCCCTCTCAAAATAATGCAACGGAATAATTTAATCAATGGCATAATATTCATTTTCATTCTGAAAATGAAATTTTCCTCAATATGCTATCAAGCAGACCTCATTTTTCTTGATCTAAAAATTCCTAATAAGTTCCCTAATATTCTTTGGATCATGCGTCGCCTCCCCATGCAAAAATATGCCATGGTCATTCGGAGAATTTCAGCTCAAGAAAATATTTTTTCTTGTGGACAGAAATGTCACCTTGTGAAGCAAGTGCATTTTTCCTTGATCCATTTTTGCTGAAAGTTTTACTACATGATTACCTTCCTAGTAGATGCTTAACAACCAAGTTTCACTCTTTAACTCCCAATAATTTTCACTCTAGTCACATCACAAGTTTCTGTCCAGAAACTATTCTCCTCGCTCAAGTCTTGTCCATTGGCGTAGGTGTCGAGCTGAGGGCACTCTTGCAGCACCGCGTCAAAGGGACAACACCCTAGGAAAATATTTGGTGCACCGAAGCTTCTGGTGCTACCGGTGCACCGAACTCACATTGTGTTGTTAAAATATTTAAAAATTTCTGAAAAAAATTTAACACGCTTGCACAACAGCAATGTAGATGGTCACAAAATTTAAATCAAAATTTGAAACATAACTCCAAAAACAAAAATGACAAACTCAACACTGAATAATACATAACATAACTTGGGCTGTAGATTTGGCCTATTATCACACTCATGTCAAATTTGTATTTTTGTATCTGAAAAAATATTTCAATTTTTATATGAAATTTTGTGACATCATACATTGATGTTGTGTTAACATGCTATAATTTTTTTTCAGATTTAAAAAAATATTCTATAGCATAGGTGCACCGGTAGCACCACAAGTGCGGGTGCACCGGATATATTCCCACAACACCCTAGACATGGTCTGGCAGCCCCTGGTATACCGCATGTGCTAGTGCAAGCGGTGACCGCGCATGTATGCGGTGTTTGGCAGGCGTTCGGCGCGCCTGGACGCCGCGACCCTCCCGCCGCCGCCCGTTCGTTCTCCTCGCGCCAACGCAGCATGTCCATGAGAGTTAGCACTCTCCTCCACTTCCCCCTAGCACTCCTCTGCAACTACCCGATGCAAGCAGCCTACATGGGGGATGCGAACACGGCGAGTCCAATCGGTACAGTGCGCCCGCGTGAGCGTCCTGTCCCACCCCGTGCCCTATAGCCTTGGCCGTGTGCATCCATTGGTCTTGGTGTCGTCCTCTACTCCTACGCGTCAAGCCCGAGCCCCTCCTCCTCTCATTTCTTCTACGGATCGATCATCTCCGGCGTAGCTCGAGCATGGCCACCTCGCCGCCTATATATACAGAGCGATTCCGAGAAGCTTCAGTCATCCCAACCTTCATCTCTAGCCACAAATCGAGACCCTAGCTAGTGCGGCAAGGCCGGGATGGCCTCCTGCTGCCGAACCTCATCGGAGTTGGCCGTGGATGCCGAATGGCCGTCCTCCTGCACCGGTGCTCTCCGTTCTCGCTCTCCTACTCCAGCATGTTCATGTGGATCTGCTAAGCACGACGGTGCTGTTGGTTCGCCGGATTCGCACTGGAACCGCCAACTCCGACGAGCTCCGTCGCCCGCCATCTCTATAGAAGAACATTCCGACAAAGTCCGTCCACCCCCACCCTCGCTTCAGGTATGTGCGAGCTCGTCTCGATGTGCTGGACCCATTCCCCCCCTCTCCGGGGGTCGTCGTGACCTCCTCGCCGGAGAAGCACCGGCGAAAGCGCCGCCCCTCTCTGTTTCCCCCTCTATCTCAAGCCTGACAGGGGGCCCACCTGTCATCCTCTCTCTTGCTCGCCCGAAGGGGTATGAGTGGAGGCGTATTCTGAAAATACGCATTCGACGTGGCCTCTTCAGGATTTTCTGAATTTCAGTTTAATTCATATATTTTGACCACAACTTTGGCCAACAATATCTCCTAAACCATAAGTCCAGATGAGTTGATTCTTTTTGCACTAGTTTTGTTATGAGCTAAAGTTTTTGTATGCCAAATTTGAGAATTTTTTTTGTTGTAGATATTTTCTAATGCAATAAAAGGCTTTATGTGACATTTTATTTTTGCATTTTAATTATTTTCAGAAGGTTCTAGTTGCCTTGGAGAAGACCAGGAGTATTGTGACACTCCTCTGAACTAAGGCAATCCAGAACAATCATTTGCAAGGATGGTATTGCAATAGAAATGATTTTACTTGAATAAAAATTCATTTTAATTGCAATGATTTGAAATAATTTGTTATATAGAGCGTGTGCATATTATTTCATCCATGTTATATCTTTGAAGTAGCATACATGTCATCTTGGTATTATGTGCAGTAGAGATCATGTTATATGTCCATGCTTATGATGATGCATTCATTCTTGTTATTCATGACCTGTGCATTTCATCTCATACTATGACTCGAATCATTTTAAATTCAAGTTAAACATGGTGTTCAACTTGAACAAGTTGTTGATCGAGTCATGGTGCCACCGAATCGAGCTCACTAGTGCAACCACACTTGCCTAGATGGGGAGGCCCGAATTCGGTTTATTGTCATGCCTCTCGCCGCAAGCCCCTAAATAGGGAAGGTTATGTGCTCGCGTTACCCTGGCCTGGTAGGCAGCCATAACCTTGTGTGCCCGAAGTTGTATGGTATCATTGTCCACGTTTGGAGCGTTTGTTTTAGCTTTGGCCATGATGGTGCACTAGTAGAGAAAGGCCCATTTGTCCCGCTTCCAGAGGCCCATTTGTCCCGCTTCCAGAGGCCCATTTGTCCCGATTCCGGAACCGGGACTAAAGGTCGGTACTAAAAACCAATACCTTTAGTCCCGGTTCTCCTACGAACCGGGACAGATGGGCCTCCACGTGGCCGTTGCGGCTTGCCCAGGCAGGAGGACCTTTTTTCCCGGTTGGTAGCACCAACCGGGACCAAAAAGCATCCACACATCAGCAGTTCAGGGGCTGGAATTTTTGTTTTTTAAGGGGGGGGGGGGGTTGGTAGGTTTTGGGGGTTTTGTAGGGTTAATTTAGGGGTTTCATATATTGTGTTAGCTAGCTAATAGAGAGAAGTGTCCTCTCTTATCTCCGTGATTGGTCAATGCTACGTACTATACGTATAGAGAGGACTCGACACACTTGCTAGTAAGCAAATGAAGGAAACCATACACAAGATCTTCATGAACATATACAGAGAGAAATGATCGACCTCTCCTTCTCCGAGAGATTGGTCGAACAACAAGTTTTCGTATATCTATCCGACGCTACTGGCTACATATATACAATATAAGATCTCTTATAATCTCCTAACATATGAACTCAAGTTCCACATGGTATTCTGTGACTTTATTGATGGCGTGGTAAAGAAAGAACCCCGTCAATTCCTCTTGAATTGCTCGTATGCGATCTTGTGGTAGGAGTTCATTCCGCATCTTCCACGCCTAATTTGAACAAGGGGGTCAATACAAATATATGAATGAAACTCAACACAAATGATGGTAATAAAATGAAACTGTGAATATTATTTCTTATTCACCTCAAATTGTCTTTTAGAGTAGCCCTGCTTATTCTTGGCCATCATGTTGTAGATGAACTCGCAAACGTAGTACCCAGAGTAATTATTCCCGGGTTCTTGCCACAAGCACTTTACGAGAAATAGAGGTCAATCAAACTGATAATGAAGAATTATAAATGGTATTGATGAAAGTAGCTACAATCAACGGGAGATGCGCGAAACTAGCTAGCTAGTAGTACTTACTTTCGGGTGTGTAAATCACAGCTCCCCCGGCAGTCCCGGAGATTGTGTTGTGAATTCTTTCCAAACCCTGTGAGACAAAGAAAACAATTACTTGATACCAGGAAATGAACAAAGTTGTCGATATGGTGCGATAATGATAGATTGAACTTATTTCTCGAGAATTTTAGTCATGGCCGCATACTCCTCGGGATCTTTTCGTCTCGAGTCTAAGACGGTTACTAGTCCCTACTCAAGCTTAATCTCTAGGAAAATAAAGTGGAAGTTGCGCATGCATGCATAACTCATCAATTACATTACTATAACCTCGAGTAATAAGGGAAACCAAATATGCACAAGACAGTAACACTCACTTGAAGTTGTAAGGAAAGAGTATTTTATCTTTGTTTTGATTTTGAAGCAACAATCCTAGCAAGTTGGCCTTGGTTTGCTTGGCATCATATTTAACCGTCCATTCATCTATGAGAAATTGTTTGTAGCTATTCTTTCCAATTGATCTATCCAAGAGTTCGTACTAAAATAATACCAAGTTATTCTTTCCGATCGATCTATCAAGAGTTCATACTAAAATAGCACTAAGTTATTATTTCCGATCGATCTATCAAGATTTCTACCGGAGAAACAAAAGGCAAGAACATGCATCAACCTCTATGCATAGATTACCCCAATGTCACCTCGGGAATCCGTGAGTTGAGTGCGAAAACATATCTCAAGTGAATCAATATAATACCCCATTATAACCACGAGTATTCATATGCAAGGCATATATCAAGTGCTGTAAAATCTATAAAAGTATTCAATCCGATAAAACTAAATCTCAAAGAGAAAACTCAATTCATCACAACAAGATAGAGATGGGAAAACACCATATATCCGACTATATTAACAAAGCCCGCAATACATCAAGATCGTGAGATCTCAAGAACATGAGAGAGAGAGGGAGAGATTAAACACATAGCTACTGGTATAAACCCTCATCCCCAAGGGTTGACTACTCCCTCCTCATATTGGTGGCCGCCGGGATGATGAAGATGGTCACCGGTGATGATTTCCCCATCCAGAAGAGTGCTAGAATGAGGTCTAGATTGGTTTTTCGTGGCTACAGAGGCTTGCGGCAGCGGAACTTCTGATCTAGGGTTACCTTCAGGGGTTTTGGAATATTTGGGAATTTATAGGGTGAAGAGGCGGTGCGGGAGGCCACCGGGGTAGTTGTGCCCCCTCAGGGCACCCCTCTGGTAGTTCTTTGGCCCAAGTTCTTCCTTCTGGTCTAGAAAAAATGACCAAAAAGTTTCGCTGCGTCTGGACTCCGTTTAGTATTGATTTTCTGCGAAGTAAAAACACAAGGGAAAAATAGCAAGTGGCACTGGGCACTATGTCAATAGGTTAGTCCAAAAAAATGATATAAAGTTACTATAAAATGATTGTAAAACATCCAAGAATGATGATATAACAACATGGAACAATCAAAAATTATAGATACATTGGAGACGTATTAGTGCCCCATCATTTAGCTCAACAAATCAATCATATTTTCCCTGTTTCTCTCATCGACAGTAGATCTACACATCTTGGGCACCCATTAATCCTCCCAGCTAAAGACCATTTTTTGGTACTAACCTATGCGGGAGTCCAAATGGCACGAAACTTTACGATGATTTTCTATGGGCCAGAAGGAAGCAGATGGGCCCTGGTTGCACCTGCGGGGAGTCCTGAGGAGGGCATATCCTATTTAGCATTGCAGGCGTCGGTTTCTACGGTTTCTGCAAATCAGCGCCTGTAGGTGCGGTAGCTGGGCTCGGCCCATTTGTGTTTTTTCTCTACCATTCATAAAACGTTAAAAAATGATGCATCCGCCAGATATCGAACACGCACCCAACTGCTTCAAGGCATCAAGCGTAACCACTAGGCCAACGAAGGAATTGTGCCTCTTGAGCGTCTTTTTTCCTTTCACTCTTTAGTCAGGGATCCCCTGGTTTTGGGAAGCTTCTAGAAGCTTCCCAAAACCCGGTTTTCATTGTTTCGCTGCTCATTTTCGAGGACGATTTTATTCGAGTTTTCTTTTCTTTCCTTTTATAAATGTTTTATTAAAAAAACAGATGAACTGTTTCTCAAATTCCATGAACTTTTTTCGAAAATGATGGACTATTTTCAAAAATGATGAACTTTTATTCGAAAACGATGAACTTTTTTCAAATTTGATGAACTTTTTTCAAATTCGATGAACTTTTTCTCAAATTCCATGAACTTTTTCTCAAATTCCATGAACTTTTTTCAAAAACGACGAACTGTTTTCAAAAACAATGAACTTTTATTCAAAAACGATGAACTTTTTTCAAGTTCGATGAAATTTTTCTTAAATTCCATGAACTTTTTTCGAAAACAATGAACTTTTTTCAAACTCGATGAAGTTTTTCTCAAATTCCATGAACTTTTTTTGAAAATGATGAACTTTTTTCAAATACGATGAACCTTTTCCAAAAATGATGAACTTTTTTCAAGTGGTTAAACCTTTCTGAAATTTGATTTTAAATTTGATGAACTTTTTCAAACTCCGTGAAACTTTTGGAATTACCAAAATTTCTGATTTTTTGTGATTTTTTTAAAATCAACGGTTGACCAGTCAACTAGTCAAGCGCTAGAGCGAGCGGGCGACTGTGCAGCGCGAGTTGAGCGCTAGGAGCAGGCGAGCGCCCAGCTCTTGTAAATGGGCCGTCCCAAAACTAAGCTGCTGCGGGCGCCAGTTCTGGTTTTGGCGCATACAACGCCGATTAGGAGCTCCCCCCGAGGAGGGGACAACCCACCCTGGCGCGCCCTGGTGGGTTGTGCCCACCTCGGGTGCCCCTCGGACCGCCTCTTTGCTCAGTAAATACCGCAATATTCCAGAAAACCTAGGGGAGTCGTCAAAATATTCATCCAGTCGTCGCAGAGTCCAGAACCACCAGATCCAATCTAGACACCATCTCAGATGGGGTTCACCACCTCCATTGGTGCCTCTCTGATGATGCGTGAGTAGTTCTTTATAGACCTTTGGGTCCATAGTTAGTATCTAGATGGCTTTCTCTCTCTCTCTCTCTCTCTCTCTATCTCGCTGATTCTCAAAACAATGGTCTCCTGGAGATCCATATGATGTAACTCTTTTGCGTGTGTTTGTTGGGATCTGATGAACTTTGAGTTTATGATCAGTCATATCTTTTTATATTCATGGAAGTATTTGAGTTTCTTTGATCTCTTATATGCATGATCTCTTATAGCCTCGTATTTCTTCTCCGATATTTGGGTTTTGTTTGGCCAACTTGATCTATTTTTCTTGCAATTGGAAGAGGTTCCCGGTAGTGGGTCCGATCTTAAGATGCTTGATCCCAGTGACAGAAGGGGAACCGACACGTATGTATCATTGCTACTAAGGATAAAAAGATGAGATCTATATCTACCGCCATATAGATAAATGAATCTTGTCTACATCATGTCATCGTTCTTATTGCAGTACTCCGTTTTTCCATGAACTTAATACACTAGATGCAGGCTGGATAGCAATCGATGTGTGGAGTAATAGTAGTAGATGCAGGCAGGAGTCGGTCTACTAATCTTGGACGTGATGCCTATGTAATGATCATTGCCTGGATATAGTCATGAGTATTTGAAGTTCTATCAATTGCCCAACAGTAATTTGTTTACCCTCCATTTGCTATTTTTCTCGAGAGAAGCCACTAGTGAAACCTACGACCCCCGGGTCTTCTTTCTCATATATTTGCCTTGCGATCTACCTTTTCCTTTGCATTTTTATTCAGATCTATTAAACCAAAAAAATACAAAAATACCTTGCTGAGTTTTATCTCTGTTTATTTTATTTGGCGTGTGATATATGAATCCACTACAATTTACCTCACGTCCGTTTGTCTATCTTGAGGTGTCGTACCCCAGAAGGGATTGACAATCCGTTTAACACGTCGGGTTGCGAGGAGTTGTTATTTGTGTGCAGTTGTTGTTTATGTTGTGTTGTTTGGTTATCCTACTGATTCGATATGTTGGTTTGATAACTGAGGGAAATACTCTACCGTCGCTGTGCTACAGCATCCCTCCCTCTTCGGGGAAATACCGACGTAGTTCTAGCTACCATCAAGGAGAATTTCTGGTGCTGTTGCCGGGGAGGATCTTCAACATAACCAGGTTCCTAATCACAAATCTAATCTCCTTGTGATTTACATTATTTGCCATTTGCCTCTTGTTTTCCTGTCGCCCACTTCTGGCAACTTTTTTTGACTGTTCCATCGTATCTATAATTTTTGATTGTTCCATGCCAATATTCTACAAATTTCATATACTTTTGGCAACTTTTTATACTATTTTGGGACTAACATATTGATCCAGTGCCTAGTGCCAGATCCTGTTTGTTGCATGTTTTTTGTTTCGCACTAAATCCATATCAAACGGAGTCCAAATGGGATAAAAACCGACGAAGATTTTTTTGGAATGTATATAATTTTTGGGAAGAAAAATCAATGCGAGACGACGAACGAGGGGGCCACGAGGCAGGGGGCGCGCCCCAGGGGGTTAGGCGCGCACTGGGTCCTCGTGGCCACCCCGTAAGGCGGTTGGTACCCGTCTTTCTCCGCAAGAAAGCTAATATCCGGATAAAAATTGTGTCCAAAATTCAGCCCAATCGGAGTTACGGATCTACGGGAATTTAAGAAACGGTGAAAGGTCAGAATCTGAGAACACAGAAACAGAGAGAGACTGAGAGACAGAGAGACAGATCCAATCTGGGAGGGGCTCTCGCCCCTCCGCCGCCATGGAGGCCATGGAATAGAGGGGAAACCCTTCTCACATCTAGGGAGAAGGTCAAGGAAGAAGAATAAGAAGTGGGGCCCTCTCCCCCTCTCTCCCGGTGGCGCCGTCACACCGCCAGGGCCATCATCATCACTGCAATCTACACCAACAACTTCACCGCCATCATCACCAACTCTTCCCCCCCTCTATGCAGCGGTGTAACCCCTCTTTTACCCGTTGTAATCTCTACTTAAACATAGTGCTTAACGCTATATATTATTTCCCAATGATGTATGGCTATCATATGATGTTTGAGTAGATCCGTTTTGTCCTATGGGTTCATTGATGATCGTGATTGGATTGAGTTGCATGTTTTATTATTGGTGCTGTCCTATGGTGCTCTCCGTGTCGCGCAAGCGTGAGGGTTCCCCGTTGTAGGGTTTGCAATATGTTCATGATTTGCTTATGGTGGGTGGCGTGAGTGACAGAAGCACAGACCCGAGTAAGTAGGTTGTTTACGTATGGGAATAAAGAGGACTTGATACTTTAATGCTATGGTTTGGTTTTACCTTAATGATCTTTAGTAGTTGCAGATGCTTGCTAGAGTTCCAATCATAAGTGCATATGATCCAAGAAGAGAAAGTATGTTAGCTTATGCCTATCCCTCAAATAAAATTGCAATAGTGATTACCGGTCTAGTTATCGATTGCCTAGGGACAAATAACTTCCTTGTGTGTAAAAAATCTCTCTACTAAAACTAACTTAGTTGTGCCTTCATCTAAACAACCCCTAATTTTTATTTGTGCGCTCTTTATTATCTTGCAAACCTATCCAACAACACCTACAAAATACTTCTAGTTTCATATTTGTTCTAGGTAAAGCGAACGTTAAGCGTGTGTAGAGTTGTATCGGTGGTCGATAGAACTTGAGGGAATATTTGTTCTGCCTTTAGCTCCTCCTTTGGTTCGACACTCTTACTGATCGAAAGAGGCTACAATTGATCCCCTATACTTGTGGGTTATCAAGACCTTTTTCTGGCGCCGTTGCCGGGGAGCAATAGCGTGGGGTGAATACTCTCATGTGGGCTTGTTTGCTTTATCACTAAGTAATTTTTATTTTCTGTTCTAAGTTGTTCTCTATCTATAGTTATGGATATGGAACACGAAATACCGTGTACTTGCCACTCATGGAGATGGGGAACCTCCTAAAACCCTCGATGCTCATTATGTGAAAGATATTATGTTCTACTTTGATAATCCCGAGAAAACCCCATTCAACCTTTATAATGGGAGTAACATTGGATCAATGTGAATACTTTAGGGATTATCTTTTGACTAAAAAAGGGAAACAATTATGGGATCAAATTTATATGTTGCATTGGTATGCTCGACAACTATGCTTGAGATATGATTATACATGTTGCTCTAGGATGAAGGCTCCACACCTTCCCTTTTCATGTGAATTTAATGATAATGAAACCTTGGCTTCTTATGCTAATGGTATATATGATTATTATGATGTGGAACAAATAGAAGAATTCGTTACTTTTATGGGTGCTTATGAAATTGAATCTTTGTTTAAAGAGTTTGAAGATTTTGATGATTCATTTTATAGACCTGAAAATTTAGCTATCCTTAAATATTGCTATGAGAATTATAAATACAATTATGATATTGATGAATTTATTGAGAAAGTCTCCGCTGTCCGAGAAGAGAATAATATTTTGCAGGAGTCTATGGAAGAAGAAATTGATGAAACTGTGAGCTCATTGGATGAAAAAGATGATGAGGAGAGCGAAGAACAAAAGGAGGAAGAGCGGATTAGCTACCCATGCCCACCTTCTAATGAGAGTAACTCTTCAACTCATACATTGTTTAATTTCCCTTCGTGCTTACCGTAGGATGATTGCTATGATGATTGTTATGATCCCGTTGATTCTTTTGAAATATCCCTTTTTGATGATGCTTGCTATGCTTGTGGCCAAGATGCCAATATGAATTATTCTTGTGAAGATGAACTTGCTATAGTTACTTATGTTAAACATGAAATTGTTGCTATTGCATCCACACATGATAGTCCTATTATCTTTTTGAATTCTCCAGACTACACTATATCGGAGAAGTTTGCCCTTATTAAGGATTATATTGATGGGTTGCATTTCAGTACTACAGATGATGATTTTGATAGATATAATATGCATGTGCTTGCTGCTCCTACTTGCAATTATTATGAGAGAGGAACTACATCTCTGCCTCTCCATGTTTCCAATATGATAAAATTACAAGAAATTATTTATACTATGCATTGGCCTTTACTATGTGTGCATGAATTGTTCTTTTATGACATGCCGATGCATAGGAAGAGAATTATACCTCATTATTACATGATATATGTTTGTTTGTGCTCACTACTAAATCACAAATCATTGTTAATTAAAATTGGCTTCGATATACCTTGGGATCCGGGTGGATTCATTACTTGAGCACCTAATGCCTAGCTTAATGGCTGTGAAGAAAGCGCTGCCAGGGAGACAACCCGGAAGATTTAGAGAGTCATTTATTTTTGTTGAGTGCTTTTATATAGTTTAAAAAAAAGAGGGGAACCCAAATTTTTTCAAAAAGGAAAGTGAAAGTGAGAGAGACAAGCATTATTGAAGTGGGGGAGCTCCTTGAACTTTGTCCATGCTCACGGAAACTTTGTGAATCTTGATTACAGAAAATTTTCAACAAAATAATTATCCCCTTGTACAATTCCATTGTATTATAAAAATAATGTGCCAAGATTTGCCTTTAGGATGTTTACATTGCTTGTTGGTTTGTGCGGTGGAGAACGTACAGAAACTTTGGCTGTAGTGCGCGATTTTATATATTTTACTGGAACGTCAAACGGTTCTGAAACTTTTTGAACTGTCTTTCTATACAATGTTTTTATTTTTACTAATTTTTACATAATTTTTGGAGTACCAGAAGTATGGTGAATATTTCCAATACTACTGACTGTACTGTTTAAGAGAGATTCTGTTTTTGATGCATAGTTTGCTTGTTTTGATGAAACTATACATTTCTATCAGTGGATTAAGCCATGGAAAAGTTATATAATAGTAGCTACAATGAAAAAACAAAATATGAATTGGTTTGAAACAGTACTTAGAGTAGTGATTTGCTTTATTATACTAACAGATCTTACCGAACTTTCTGTTATGTTTTGTGTGATTGAAGTTTTCAAGTTTTGGGAGAGATCGCGGTGGATGAAGGAATAAGGAGTGGCAAGAGCCTAAGCTTGGGGATGCCCGAGGCAACCCGAGGAAATATTCAAGGACTCCCAAGCAACCAATCTTGGGGATGCCCCGGAAAGTATCCCCTCTTTCTTCTAACAATCATTGGTAATTTTACTTGGAGCTATATTTTTATTCGTCACATGATATGCGTAAATCTTGGAGCGACTTTTGCATTTAGTTCTCACTTTTATTTAATGCACCATGATGGTATGATATAGTCCTTGGTTGATTTATAGAATGCTCATTGCACTTCACTTATATCTTTTGAGTATGGCTATATAGAATGCTTCGTGTGCTTCACTTATATCTTTTGAAGTTTGGATTACCTGTTTCTCTTCACATAGAAAACCGCCATTTGTAGAATGCTCTTTTGCTTCACTTATATTTGTTAGAGCATGGGTATATCTTGTGTAGAAATAATTAAACTCTCTTGCTTCACTTATATCTATTTGGAGAGACGACAGGAACTAGTCATTCACATGGTTAGTCATTAAATCCTACATAAAACTTGTAGATCACTGAATATGATATGTTTGATTCCTTGCAATAGTTTTGTGATATAAAGATGGTGATATTAGAGTCATGCTAGTGGATAGTTGTGGATTGTAGAAATACTTGTGTTGAGGTTTGTGATTCCCGTAGCATGCACGTATGGTCAACCGTTATGTAACGAACTTGGAGCATGAGGTATTTACTGATTGTCTTCCTTATGAGTGGCGGTCGGGGACGAGCGATGGTCTTTTCCTACCAATCTATCCCCCTAGGAGCATGCGCATAGTACTTTGTTTCGATAACTAATAATTTTTTTGCAATAAGTATGTGAGTTCTTTATGACTAATGTTGAGTCCATGAATTATACGCACTGTCACCCTTCCATCATTGCTAGCCTCTTCGGTACCGTGCATGTAACGCCCTTGATGCGGCTATATCTCCCACGTGTCGAAGCACGACTTAGAGGCATAACCGCATTGAAAGAAATGTCGCAAGTGAGGTAATCTTCACAACAACCCATGTAAAACATAAAGGGGAAAGAGATACATAGTTGGCTTACACAAATACACAAGTAAGTCATTACATTCATCCAAATACACTCAAGGTCCGACTACGGAACCAAAATAAAGATCAACCCCAAATAAGACAAAGTCCCCGATCGCCCCAACTGGGCACCACTACTGATCATCTGGGAAAGACACGTAGTAACGACGAGAGTCTTCATCGAACTCCCACTTGAGCTCGGTCATATCATTTGGAGCGGTATCATCGGTCCCTGCATCTGGTTTTGGAAGTAATCTGTGAGCCACGGGGACTCAGCAATCCCGCACCCTCGCGATCAAGACTATTTAAGCTTATAGGTAAGGTAAAGGTATGATGTGGAGCTGCAGCAAGCGACTAGCATATATGGTGGCTAACAAACGCAAATGAGAGCGAGAAGAGAAGGCAAAAGCACGGTCAAACAACTATGATCAAGAAGTGATCCTAGAACAACCTATGTCAAGCATTACTCCAACACCGTGTTCACTTCCCGGAGTCCGCCGAGAAGAGACCATCACGGTTACACACACGGTTGGTGCATTTTAATTAAGTTAAGTCTCATGTTATCTACAACCGGACATTAACAAATTCCCATCTGCCCATAACAACGGGCACGGCTTTCGAAAGTTCAAATCCCTACAGGGGATTCCCAACTTAGCCCATCACAACCTCTCACGGTCAATGAAGGATATTCCTTCTCCCAAGACAACCCGGTCAGACTCGGCATCCCGGTTACAAGACATCCTCGACAATGGTAAAACAATTCTAGCAACACCGCCCGAATGTGCCGACAAATCCCGATAGGAGCTGCACATATCTCGTTCTCAGGGCACACTTAGATAGGTCAAGCTACGAGTAAAACCAACCCTCGAGTTTCCCCGAGGTGGCCCCGCGGGCTGCCCAGTTCGGACCAACACTCAGAGGAGCACTGGCCCAGGGGGGTTTAAATAAAGATGACCCTTGGGCTCCGGAAACCCAAGGGAAAAAGAGGCTAGGTGGCGAATGGTAAAACCAAGGTTGGGAATTCCTAGGGGAGTTTTATTCAAGGCGAACTGTCAAGGGGTTCCCATTATAACCCAACCGTGTAAGGAACGCAAAATCCGGGAACATAACACCGATATGACGGAAACTAGGGCGGCAAGAGTGGAACAAAACACCAGGCATAAGGCGGAGCCTTCCACCCTTTACCAAGTATATAGGTGCTTTAAGATGAACAAGATAATATGGTGACATCCCAACAATAAACAAGTTCCAACAAGGAACGATCTCCAAACTTCACCTGCAACTAGCAACGCCATAAGAGGGGCTGAGCAAAGCGGTAACATAACTAAACAATGGTTTGCTAGGACAAGGTGGGTTAGAGGTTTGACATGGCAATGTGGGAGGCATGATAAGCAAGTGGTAGGTATCGTAGCATAGGCATAGCAAAAGAGCAAGCATCTAGCAAGCAAAGATAGAAGTGATTTCGAGGGTATGGTCATCTTGCCTGCAAAGTTCTCAGAGTTGCCTTGATCCTCGAAAGCGTACTCAACGGGCTCCTCGTTCACGTACTCGTCTCCCGGCTCTACCCAAGCAATAACAACAAGCAAAACGAACATAATCAACCACGTGCAATGCTCAAGCAACATGATGCAAACATGGTATGATATGCGGGATGCGATATGTGATGCATATGCATGATTTGGAATAGAATGATTGAACCTGGCCTCAACTTGGAAATCCAAGAGTGCCACTGGAAAGGTGATGTGATTTCGGATGAAATCGATATAAAGATCACCGGAATCAGATGCACGGTTTGGAAATGGCAAGAAAAACAAATATGGCACCGGTCTGCGATAATCAGCAAGTAGTCTCCTAAATGCATCAAGACGAATAAGCTACTGCACTCAAACATGGCAACAAAATACATGGAAGGGATCCACTCATGATGCTTGACAAAAGATGAACACTGAGCTACGGCTAATTCACTCAATAGCATGTTCAAACAAGCATGGCAAAAGAGCAAAAGATAACAGGTTTCAGACTTGGTGAAATTAACAGCATGTCAGGAATTTATCATCACGAAGCAATGTTTAGAGCACGAAAACTACATGCTACAGGAACATATCATGGCAAAGCAAGGCATGGTATGAAGCTAATCTAAGCATATAACAAAAGTCCCTTAGTGACCATGAGCCAAAAGGGATCAGAAAATACAATTGCAAGCATGTGAACATAGCAAAAATATAAACAGATTCAGACTTAGTGAAAAACTGGAGCATGGCAAAACAGATAACGAGTAGGCATGTTTACGAGCTCGATGCACTCATCACAAGGCATTGCATGACAAACTAAGCATACACCCAGAATATAGACATGGCATAGAAGCTAGACATGGCAAGAACAACAACATAGCGTGCACGGATCAACAACAACAAGCTCGGCAAAATCGCTAAACATGTTAACAATCTGCCAGGAACATTTTATAGCAAAAGTAGAGCTCGACTTACTCAAACTAGGTTGCTCCATAATTGAAAACAAAGAAATGGATGAATAGAGCACAACATTATCTACAAAACATCCTTACTGATCATGCTCAAAAGAGGCACGGTTCACTAGAAAACAACATGACCATATGGCATAAAAATAATGACAGGGCAAGGACTTAGTGAAATTCTAAGTCCCTGAAATCAGCATCATTGAGTAAGCTACTTTGCATGCTTGTGCTAGTCACCACAAAGATCACAAAAGTACATGGCATACACCCAAGTAAGGATGGCATGGCATTCTTCAAAACACATGTAGAGCTCAGGATCATAGCATGCACACATTAATCATGGCAAAAATGACAAAAGTGCATTTGCTGAAACAGATCTGAAAACTATCATCACATAGCCCTCTTCCAACAGCATTTCAGGCATTAAGATGAGCTCAAATGAAAATGATGCAATCAGATGAAATGATGTACTCGTCGAGACGAACATTTTGATATGCTACACGCACGAATCGGAGCTACGATGAGGAAGTTATGGCATGTCAAAGATTGCAAAAATGATAGGGTTTAGGGACGAAAAAGTCAACCCCGAGATGATCCAGATCCAGATCCGATCCGATTTGCACTGTAGCAGTCCGAGGATGAGGTCGCTGGAAATGGCCGCGGCGGTGGCCGGACTTGCTGTGGAGCTCGCCGGACTTGGCGGATCCGGCCGGAGACGGACGGGGGCGGCACCGACGAGGCGGTGGCGGTGCAGCGGTGCCGGAGCAGAGGGTGCGGCGACCGGCGTCAGGCGGTGGGGTAGTGGCGCCGGCGAGGTCGGTGGCGGCGGGCGGCGGAGCCGGCGAGCTCGTGCGGCGCGCGAGGGAGGCAGGCGGCGGCGTCGGGCGCGGGGGCGCGGCCCGGTTGCGCGGCGAGTAGGGCCGGCCTCGGGCTCGGCGGGCCTCGGTGGCGGCGGGGACAGGAGCTGCTACGTGGTGCTCGTCTATTGGTGCGGGGCGGTGTCCGGCGCGGAGGCAGACATGTCCGGCGGCGGCGCGAGGAATTTTTAGGGTTAGGGGAAGAGGAGACCCGGGATTTGGAAAGGGGAGGGGGTCTTTATATAGAGGTAGAGGGAGCTAGGAAGCTCCAAATGAGGTGTGGTTTGCGGCCACGCGATCGTGATCAACCGCTCTAGATGATGGAGGAGGTTTAGGTGGGGTTTGAGCCACTTTGGAAGGGTGTTGAGCTGCAACACACACGAGGCCTTTTTGGTCCCTCAGTTAACCGTTGGAGTATCACATGAAGTCCAAATGGCACGCAACTTGACAGGCGGTCTACCGGTAGTAAACCAAGGCCGCATGACAAGACTCATTCCAATCCGAAAACGTTTAACACCCACACATGAAAAGAGGTAGAAAGGGACACCGGAGGACATAGGAGCGCCAGAATGCAAAACGGACAATGGGGAAAATGCTCGAATGCATGAGATGAACACGTATGCAAATGCAATGCACATGATGACATGATATGAGATGAATGACAAAGACAAAACACACGGAGACAAAAACCCAACAGCGAGGAAATAGAATAACTTAGTGCCGGAAATGGCAAGAGTTTGAATACGAATAAGGTAAATTACATCTGGGGTGTTACAACACTCCACCACTATGAAAGGATCTCGTCCCGAGATCTAGGACTGGAAAAACTCCGGGTGCTTAGAACGGAGGTGATCCTCGCATTCCCAGGTGGCTTCACGGTCGGAATGATGTGACCACTTGACATTGAGGAATTTGATAGACTTGTCGCGAATCTTGCGCTCAGTTTCTTCAAGGATAGCAACGGGGTGCTCACGATAAGACAAGTCTTCCTGGAGATCAATGTCTTCAAAGTTGACGGTGTGGTCAGGGGTCTTGAAGCACTTGCAGAGCTGAGAGACATGAAACACATCGTGCACATTTGCAAAGTTGGAGGGAAGCTCAAGTTGATAGGCGAGATCGCCTCTTTTGCTGACGATCTTGAAAGGACCCACGTATCTAGGGGCAAGCTTCCCTTTGATACCCAAGCGATGAGTACCTTTCGTTGGTGAGACGCGGAGGTAAACATGGTCTCTGATCTCGAAAGCTAAGTCATGATGTTTGCTATCATAGTACCTCTTCCTACGCGATTGCGCGGCTTTGAGATTATCGCGAATGACTTTGCACATCTCTTTTGCCTCTGTGATCAAGTCATTGCCAAGAATTTGACGTTCACCAGTCTCTGACCAGTTAAGAGGAGTACGACACTGCCTGCCATAGAGAATTTCAAATGGGGCCTTGCCCAAACTCGCTTGGAAGCTGTTGTTGTAGGAGAACTCGGCATATGGAAGACAATCTTCCCACTTCATACCGAAAGAGATGACGCAAGCCCTGAGCATATCTTCAAGAATCTGATTTACTCGCTCGACTTGGCCACTAGTTTAAGGATGAAAAGCTGTGCTGAAACGGATGTTGGTGCCAATGGCCTTCTAAAAAGAATCCCAAAACTTGGAGGTGAAGATGCTGCCATGATCTGAAGAAATCAACTACGGAATGCCGTGCAGAGAGACAATCCGGGAGGTATATAGCTCTGCCAATTGAGCTGCAGTGATAGACTCTTTGATAGGAAGGAAATGAGCCACTTTAGTGAGTTTGTCGATGCAACGAAGATAGCATCATTGCCACGCTTGGACTTTGGAAATCCAGTCACGAAATCCATCTCAATATGGTCAAACTTCCATTCCGGAATGGCAAGAGGTTGGAGGAGACAAGCTGGTCGTTGGTGTTCTTCCTTCACTCTTCTGCAGACATCACATTCGTTCATGAACTGAGCAATCTCACGCTTCATTCGTGTCCACCAATACGACTTCTTGAGGTCATGGTACATCTTCGTACTTCCAGGGTGGATAGAGAGGAGTGAGTTGTGAGCCTCATTCATGATGACTTTACGAAGGTCACCTTTAGGCACAACAATGCGATCCTCGAAGAATAGAGTATCCTTGTCATCAAGGCGATAGCACTTGTACTTGGGTTGACTCTTGGCAATCCCAATCTTCACCTTCTTCACCATAGCATCAAGAAGTTGAGACTAACGAATATGATCTTCCAAAGTAGGAGAGACTTGGAGGTTGGCCAGAAATCCTTGAGGAACAACTTGCAGATTGAGTTTGGGGAAAGCTTCACAAAGCTCGGGTTGGTAAGGCTCGAGAATCAAACTGTTGCAGTAAGCCTTTCTGCTCAGTGCGTCAGCAATTACATTGGCCTTGCCTGGAGTATATTCGATACTCGGATTATACTCTTGAATCATCTCGACCCAACGAGTCTGCCTGAGATTGAGATTAGGTTGAGTGAAAATGTACTTGAAGTTAATAGAGCATGGACAACTGCCGCCAACTCGAGGTCATGAGTGGGGTAGTTCTTTTCATTGGGCTTCAACTGGCGAGAGGTATAAGCCACAACTTTCTTCTCTTGCATCAACACTGCACCAAGACCTTGAAGAGAAGCATCACAGAAGACCTCAAACGGTTTGGATTCATCAGGAGGAGTCAGAACTGGAGCAGTGACTAACTTCTCTTTCAGAGTGTTGAAAGCGATGTCACATTCAGGAGACCAGATGTACTTCACGTGCTTCTAGAGAAGGTTGGAAAGAGGCTTCACAATCTTAGAGAAGTTCTCGACAAAACTTCGACAATAGCTTGCGAGCCCAAGGAAGCTGCGGAGTTGCTTCACGTTCTAAGGTGGTTCCCAATTCACAATTGCAGACACCTTCTCAGGATTAACTGCTATGCCCTTGGCAGAGATGATATGTCCAAGGTAGAGAACCTCATCGAGCCAAAACTCACACTTTGGAAACTTGGCATAGAACTGATGTTCTCTGAGCTTATATAGCACCAAACGCAAGTGCTTGGCATGATCTTCCTTGTTCTTGGAAAAGACCAAAATGTCATCGAGGTAGACCAAGATGAAGTCATTTGTGTAGGCATTGAAGATGAAATTCATCATGCGAGAGAATGTCGGAGGAGCGTTGACGAGGCCGAAAGACATGACAGTATATTCATATGAACCATAGCTTGTTCTGAATGCTGTCTTAGGGATATCTTGCTCACGAATGCGAATCTGATGATAGCCCATACGGAGATCAAGCTTGGAGAATACTTGAGCACCTTTGAGTTGTTCAAATAGCTCATTGATGTTGGGAAGTGGGTACTTGTTCTTTATGGTCTTCTTGTTCAATGGACGGTAGTCGACACAAAGTCGGTCCGTTCCATCCTTCTTCTTCACAAAAAGAGCTCCCCAACCCCACGGAGAACAACTAGGTCGGATGAGACCCATTCACTCTTGAATATCGAGTTGCTTCTTCAGCTCCTTCAACTCTTCAGGTCCAAGTTTGTAAGGACGTTTGCAAACAGGTTCCGTGCCAGGCTCAAGATCGATGACGAATTCAACTGGCCAGTGCAGAGGCATTCCTGGAAGCTCTTCTGGAAAGACGTCTTGATATTCGCAAACGACTGGTATCTGAGAAATGGCATCCAGCTCACCCTTCTCATTGAGAGAAAACAGACGGATGGTATCATCCCTTGCGGCAAAGACAATTACATCCTCAGATGAATGAGTCAATTGAATCTACCTGGCAGCACAATCAAGCTGAGCCTTATGCTTAGAAATCCAGTCCATTCCAAGAATAAGATCAATATCCGAGTTACCGAGGACCATTGGGGAAGAAAGAAACTTATAGTCGCCCAACGTGATAGTAACATCTGGAACCTCCAAATTGGCACTCAAACGTTTGCCGGGAGAAACAATATCCATTGATTTGCCCAAATGAGAAGAAACGAATTCATTCTTGGCAAAAAATGGCTTTGACATGAAACAATGCGATGCACCAGTATCAAAAAGTACTTTTGCAGGAACATCGTTAATAGGAAGGTTACCCATGATGACATCTGACGAGTCCTCTGCCTGAGCTGCGTTCAACAAGTTGACCTTGGCGTGCTTGGGGTTATGCTTGACCACTGCGGTACTTGCAGATCTCACAGGAGGAGGAGGAGGAAGACGCCTCTGATTGAAGCATTTGTTGGCATAGTGACCCTTCTGTTGGCACTTGTTGCACGTGACCTTTGAAAGCGGACGGTGATACGGAGCACTTGATCTTAGAGATTGAGACGAAGTCTTGTTCTGAAAGCCGGGTTTGGGTGGGTGGGAAGATCCATTGCCACCTTTGCTCTTCTGCTGATAAAGCTGATGGAACGGAGGAGGAGGCAGCCAATACTTTTGCTGCTTAGAAGCCACTTGAGTTGAGGAAGAAGGAGTTGCATCTCTGACTCGCTTCTTGGAAGCATCGCACTTGAGTTGAGCAGTCTCTTGTTTCATTGCCATGTTGTAGAACCCATCACACTTCTTTGGCTCAAAAAGGACAAGAGCTAGTTGGAGATCTTCTCCGAGGCCACCCCTGAACTGATAAATCATGCTCTTCTCGTCAGGGATGTCTTGCTTGGCGAAACGAGCGAGCCTCTGGAATAGAATGTTATACTGGTAAACAGACAAGTTGCCTTGCTTCAGGTTGCGGAATTCCTCAAGCTTACTTTCAACAACACTCTGAGGAATGTGATTAGCTTTGAAGTCTTGACGGAATTCATCCCAGGTAATCGCACGGCCTCCTCTGGAATCTTTGTATTGCTGAAGCCATTCAGTAGCTTGGTCTTTGAGTTGGAAGGAGGCAAACTTTACAAAATCCTCAGGCCTGACGTTACTGCACTCGAAATGCTTGTATATATCCACGAGTCAATCATCAGCGTCTGAGGCCTCGACACAGTTGCTGACGGTCTTTGGCTGGTTAGCAAGGAACTAGTTGAGTGTAGCAAACTGATTCTGATTGTTGCCATGGCCATGATTCCCTTGGTTGCGCTCTTGCAGAATTTGCATGATCAGCTGCGTTTTTGCATTGGTAGTGGCCATCACAGCTTGCCATGCCTCCGAAGGTGGAGGCGGTGGTGGCCGATCCTGATTCTGATTCTGACCCTTAGCGGGAGCCATCCTGGAGAGGGTGACATCCGTTAGCATTTTGACAGACAAATATTCAAGCTAAATCAAACGGATCGAAATTGCAACATATAGTCTTCACATCCGAACAAAATGAATGAATGCATTCCAATTGAAATGGTCACATTTCCATAAATTGAGAAGCCACTAGATAGAGATAGAAGAATAAAACAACAAGGTACGGACAAGAACAAATACTTGGTGAGGATTACCCAATCACAAACCAAATATCCGTGGAAGAAGAACTAGAGCTACAAGAATTCCCACCTATGAAACTCCCGAACCTTTCCGGTTATGCAATCAGGTGTTGGGGATACAGGGGAAGCATAATATCTCACCCAAAGCTAGCAAATCCTACATCCAGCTGTATCCATCCTTCAACACATAACCAAGAAACCTTCGGAAATCATTTACCTCAACCTTCGAAAAGCATCCGTTATACGAGTTATGGCAATACTCCCGAACTCCCTCCCCAGTACTGTAAGGAACGCAAAATCTGGGAACATAACACCGATATGACGGAAACTAGGGCAGCAAGAGTGGAACAAAACACCAGGCATAAGGCTGAGCCTTCCACCCTTTACCAAGTATATAGGTGCATTAAGATAAACAAGATAATATGGTGATAACCCAACAATAAACAAGTTCCAAAAAGGAACGATCTCCAAACTTCACCTGCAACTAGCAACGCTATAAGAGGGGCTGAGCAAAGTGGTAACATAGCCAAACAACGGTTTGCTAGGACAAGGTGGGTTAGAGGTTTCACATGGCAATGTGGGAGGCATGATAAGCAAGTGGTAGGTATCTTAGCATAGGCATAGCAAAAGAGCGAGCATCTAGCAAGCAAAGATAGAAGTGATTTCGAGGGTATGGTCATCTTGCCTGCAAAGTTCTTAGAGTTGCCTTGATCCTCGAAAGAGTACTCAACGGGCTCCTCGTTCATGTACTCGTCTCCTGGCTCTACCCAAGCAAGAAAAACAAGCAAAAGGAACACAATCAACCACGTGCAATGCTCAAGCAACATGATGCAAACATGGTATGATACGCGGGATGCTATATGTGATGCATATGCATGATTTGGAAAAGAATGATTGAACCTGGCCTCAACTTGGAAATCCAAGAGTTCCACTGGAAAGGTGAGGTGATTTTGGTTGAAATCGATATAAAGATCACCGGAAGCGGATGCACGGTTTGGAAATGGCAAGCAAAACAAATATGGCACCGGTCCGCGATAATCAGCAAGTAGTCTCCTAAATGCATCAAGATAAATAAGATACTGCACTCAAACATGGCAACACAATACATGGCAGGGATTCACTCATGATGCTTGACAAAAGATGAACACTGAGCTACGGCTAATTCGCTCAATAGCAGGTTCAAACAAGCATGGCAAAAGAGCGAAAGATAACAGGTTTCAGACTTGCTGAAATTAACATGTCAGGAATTTATCACCAGGAAGCAATGTTTAGAGCACTAAAACGACATGCTACAGGAACATATCATGGCAAAGCAAGGCATGGTATGAAGCTACTCTAAGCATATAACAAAAGTCCCTTAGTGACGATGAGCCAAAAGGGATCAGAAAATACAATTGCAAGCATGTGAACATAGCAAAAACATAAACAGATTCAGACTTAGTGAAAAACTGGAGCATGGCAAAACAGATAACGAGTAGGCATGTTTACGAGCTCGATGCACTCATTACGTGGCATTGCATGACAAACTAAGCATACAACCAGCAAATAGACATGGCATAGAAGCTAGACATGGCAAGAACAACAACATAGCATGCACGGATCAACAACAACAAGCTCGGCAAAATCGCTAAACATGTTAACAATCTGCCAGGAACATTTTATAGCAAAAGTAGAACTCGATTTACACAAGCTAGGGTGATCCATAATTGCAAACAAAGAAATAGATGGATAGAGCACAACATTATCTACAAAACATCCTTACTGATCATGCTCAAAAGAGGCACGGATCACTAGGAAACAACATGAACATATGGCATAAAAATAATGACAGGGCAAGGACTTAGTGAAATTCTAAGTCCCTGAAATCAGCATCATTGAGTAAGCTACTTTGCATACTTGTGCTAGTCACCACAAAGATCACAAAAATACATGGCATACACCCCTGTAAAGACGGCATGGCATTCTTCAAAACACATGTAGAGCTCAGGATCATAGCATGCACACATTAATCATGGCAAAAATGACAAAAGTGCATTTGCTGAAACAGATCTGAAAACTATCATCACATAGCCCTCTTCCAAAAGCATTTAGGGCATTAAGATGAGCTCAAATGAAAATGATGCAATGAGATGAAATGATTTACTCGTCGAGGCGAACATTTTGCTATGCTACACGCACGAATCGGAGCTACGATGAGGAAGTTATGGCATGCCAAAGATTGCAAAAATGATAGGGTTTAGTGACGAAAAAGTCAACCCCGAGATGATCCAGATCCGGCCCGATTTGCACTATAGCAGTCTGAGGATGAGGTCGCCCGAAATGGCCACGGCGGTGGCCGGACTTGCTGCGGAGCTCGCCGGACTTGGCGGATCCGGCCGGAGAAGGACGGGGGCGACACCGACGAGGCGATGGCGGTGCAGCGGCACCAGAGTAGAGCGCGCGGCGACCGGCGTTGGGCGGTGAGGTAGCGGCGCCGGCGAGGTCAGTGGCGGCGGGCAGCGGCCGGCGAAGTAGAGGCGGCGGAGCCAGTGAGCTCGGGCGGCGCGCGAGGGAGGCAGGCGGCGCCGTCGGGCGCGGGGGCGCGGCCCGGTTGCGCGGCGAGGAGGGCCGACCTCGGGCCCGGCGGGCTTCGGCAGCGGCGGGGACAGGATCTGCTACGTGGCGCTTGTCTATTGGTGCGGGGCGGTGTCCGGCGCGGAGGTGGACATGTCCGTCGGCGGCGCGAGGAATTTTTAGGGTTAGGGGAAGAGGAGACCCGGGATTTGGAAAGGGGGGGGGGTCTTTATATAGAGGTAGAGGGAGCTAGGAAGCTCCAAATGAGGTGCGGTTTGCGGCCACACGATCATGATCGAACGCTCTAGATGATGGAGGAGGTTTAGGTGGGTTTTGGGCCACTTTGGAAGGGTGTTGGGCTGCAACACCCACGAGGCCTTTTTGGTCCCTCGGTTAACCGTTGGAGTATCAAACGAAGTCCAAATGGCACGAAACTTGACAGGCGGTCTACGGTAGTAAACCAAGGCCGCATGACAAGACTCGTTCCAATCCAAAAACGTTTAACACCCACACACGAAAAGAGGTAGAAAGGGACACCGGAGGACATAGGAGCGCCGGAATGCAAAACGGACAATGGGGAAAATGCTCGAATGCATTAGATGAACACGTATGCAAATACAATGCACATCATGACATGATATGAGATGCATGACAAAGACAAAACACACGGAGACAAAAACCAACAACGAGGAAATAGAATAACTTAGTGCCGGAAACGGCAAGAGTTGGAATACAAATAAGGTAAATTACATCCGGGGTGTTACAGTGCATTGCGCTTTCTCACCTCGAGAGATGGTGCAAACTTCACCGGTGCATCCAAACCCTATGATATGATACGCTCTATTACACATAAGCCTCCTTATATCCTCCTCAAAACAGCCACCATACCTACCTATCATGGCATTTCCATAGCCATTTCGAGATATATTGCCATGCAACTTCCATCATCATCAGATACATGACTTGAGCATTTATTGTCATATTGCTTTGCATGATCGTAAGATAGCTAGCATGATGTTTTCATGGCTTGTCCATTTTTTGATGTCATTGCTACGCTAGATCATTGCACATCCCAATACACCGCCGGAGGCATTCATATAGAGTCATATCTTTGTTCTAGTATCGAGTTGTAATATTGAGTTGTAAGTAAATAAAAGTGTGATGATCATCATTATTAGAACATTGTCCCATGATCAAAATAAAAGTGGCCAAAGAAGCCCCAAAAAAAAAGGATATAGAGGCCAAAGAAGCCTACAAAAAAATAAAAAAAGAAAAACGAAAAAAAGGTGAAGGGACAATGTTACTACCCTTTTACCACACTTGTGCTTCAGAGTAGCACCATGTTCTTCATACAGAGAGTCTCTTGAGTTATCACTTTCATATACTAGTGGGAATTTTCATTATATAACTTGGCTTGTATATTCCAACGATGGGCTTCCTCAAATGCCCTAGGTATTCATGAGCAAGCAAGTTGCATGCACACCCACTTAGTTTTAGTTTGAGCTTTCATACAATTATAGCTCTTAGTGCATCCGTTGCATGGCAATCCCTACTCCTCGCATTGACATATATTGATGGGCATCTCCATAGCCCGTTGATTAGCCGCGTCGATGTGAGACTTTCTCCTTTTTTGTCTTCTCCACACAACCTCCACCATCATATTCTATTCCACCTATAGTGCTATGTCCATGGCTCATTCTCATGTATTGTGTGAAAGTTGAAAAGGTTTGAGAACGTCAAAAGTATGAAAAAAATGCTTGGCTTGTCATCGGGGTTGTGCATGATTTGAATGCTTTGTGTGGTGAAGATGGAGCATAGCCAGGCCATATGATTTTGTAGGGATAACTTTCTTTGGCCATGTTATTTTGAAAAGACATGATTGCCTTATTAGTATGCTTGAACTATTTTTGTCTTAATGTCAAATGATAGACTATTTCTTTGAATCACTCGAGTCTTAATATTCATGCCATGATTAGATGACATGATCAAGATTATGCTAGGTAGCATTCCACATCAAAAATTATTATTTTTTATCATTTGCCTACTCGAGGACGAGCAGGAATTAAGCTTGGTGATGCTGATACGTCTCCGTCGTATCTATAATTTTTGATTGTTCCATGCCAATAACTTGTTATACTATTTTGGGACTAACATATTGATCCAGTACCCAGTGCCAGTTCCTGTTTGTTGCATGTTTTTTGTTTCGCAGTAAATCCATATCATACGGAGTCCAAACGGGATAAAAACTGACAAAGATTTTTTTTGGAATATATATGATTTTTGGGAAGAAAAATAAACGTGAGACGATGCCCGAGGGGGCCACGAGGCAGGGGGGGCGCGCCCCAGGGGGTCAGGCGCGCCCTGGGCCCTCATGGCCACCCCGTAAGGTGGTTGGTGCCCTTCTTTCGCCGCAAGAAAGAAAATATCTGGATAAAAATCATGTCCAAAATTCAGCCCAATCGGAGTTACGGATCTCCGGGAATTTAAGAAACGGTGAAAGTCCAGAATCTAAGAACGCGGAAACAGAGAGAGACAGAGAGACAGATCCAATCTCGGAGGGCCTCTCGCCCCTCCGCCGCCATGGAGGCCATGGACCATAGGGGAAACCCTTCTCCCATCTAGGGAGAAGGTCAAGGAAGATGAATAAGAAGTGGGGCCCTCTCCCCCTCTCTCCCGGTGGCGCCGTAACACCACTGGGCCATCATCATCACTTCAATCTACACTAACAACTTCACCGTCATCACCACCAACTCTTCCCCCCTCTATGCAGCGGTGTAACCCCTCTTTTACCCGTTCTAATCTCTACTTAAACATGGTGCTTAACGCTATATATTATTCCCAATGATGTATGGCTATCCTGTGATGTTTGAGTAGATCCGTTTTGTCCTATGGGTTAATTGATGACCGTGATTGGTTTGAGTTGCATGTTTTATTATTGGTGCTGTCCTATGGTGCTCTCCGTGTCGCGCAAGCATGAGGGATCCCTGTTGTAGGGTTTGCAATATGTTCATGATTTTCTTGTGGTGGGTGGCATGAGTGACAGAAGTACATACCCGAGTAAGTAGGTTGTTTACGTATGTGAATAAAGATGACTTGATACTTTAATGCTATAGTTGGGTTTTACCTTAATGATCTTTAGTAGTTGCGGATGCTTGCTAGAGTTCAAATCATAAGTCCATATGATCCAAGAAGAGAAAGTGTGTTAGCTTATGCCTCTCCCTCAAATAAAATTGCAATAGTGATTACTGGTCTAGTTATCGATTGCCTAGGGACAAATAACTTTCTTGTGTGACAACAAGCTCTCTACTAAAACTAACTTAGTTGTGTCTTCATATAAACAGCCCCTACTTTTTATTTACGCGCTCTTTATTATCTTGCAAACCTATGCAACAACACCTACAAAATACTTCTAGTTTCATACTTGTTCTAGGTGAAGCGAACGTTAAGCGTGCATAGAGTTGTATCAGTGGTCGATAGAACTTGACAGGATATTTTTTCTACCTTGAGCTCCTCATTGGGTTCGACACTCTTACGTAGCGAAAGAGGCTACAATTGATCCCCTATACTTGTGGGTTATCAATTACCAGTGGAAATTTCTTAATGTGTCCATCTCTGGATGCCTTTAACGCTTTGGGAAATTTAGTGGGCTCATCACCTCTTATGATTAATGGAACACCTTTGACTCTTGAGCATGTTATGGAAAGATTAGATGCTATTGAAAAGAAATTGCTCACCGAATATCATATATAAATTTTAGATAAAAAGATGCATAATTTTGCCAGTAAGATTGGGTCAAAAGTGGGAGAAAATTTTAAATTGCTAAAATAAAACGGTACTTTAATCCATGAAAGAATAGAAGAAAGCCCGTCATGGATTGATAAACTAGAGGAAATCTTTAGTAATCTAAGAATGGCTTTTGCTTCCGTTAAAACCACCGGAAAAGCTCCTATAAAAATTGGCAAAGTTACCAAGAACAAGGGTGCAACATCTAGTAATGGCAATATAGAATATCTTAAGATGATTAGTGTCCACCCTGATTTTGTTAAGTGATAAGAGATCCTTTTTGCAAGAATGAAATCCTTCAATTTATTCCTATGAGTGTTGTTATTGAAAATCTTTATGCTAAATCTTTGAGGGATTTTAAGTGTTTGATTGAAGAGTTGGAGAGAGATGACAAAACTTAGATCCTTGCATTCTGCCTAGCTAAGGGCGTAAAACTATAGCGTTTGTTGGGAGGCAACCCAATGAATAAACTTTATTTTTGCTTTTTGCTTCCTGTTTTTGAGTGTTAGCACAATTATGCTACTGTTATGATTGTGTTTTTATGTTTTAATTAGTGTTTGTGGCAAGTAAAGCCTTTAGGATCTTCTTGGGCAATAGTTGATTGATCTTGCTGTAAAAAACAGAAACTTTGCGCTCACAAAAATAATTATCATTTTTTACCTGAGAGCGAGAAAATACCCATTCCAATTACGGTAGATCAACAAAAAAATTTCTCAGGTCGTCCTAATTTTTCAGCATTTTTGGAGTTACATAAGTATTTGAAATAGTCAGATTGCTACAGACTGTTCTGTTTTGACAGATTCTGTTTTCTTTGTGTTGTGTGCTTATTTTGATGGCTCTATGTTTTTCTTTGATGATTTTTTTTCATAGAAAAGTTGGAATACAGTAGATATAATACAAAAACAAGATATGAATTGGTGTGATACAATACTTATAGTACTAATTTTTTATTCTTATACTAACGGATCTCACGAACGTTTTTGTTGAGTTTTGTGTGATTGAAGTTTCAAGTTTTGGGTTATCTTATGATGGATGAAGGAAGGATGCAAGAGCCTAAGCTTGGGGATGCCCCGGCATCCCAAGCTATAATCCAAGAATGAGCAACCAACTAAGCTTCGGGATGCCCCCAAGTGGCATACCCGCTTTCTTCCAACAACTATCGGTATTTTACTCGAGACTATATTTTTATGCGTCACATGATATGTGTTTTGCTTGGAGCGTCTTGTATGATATGTGTCTTTGCTTGTTTTTTTGTGTTTTTTGTCATCAATCCTTGCTGGACACACCTATTTGAGAGAGCTAAAATTATACCATGACTTGTTAGAATTGCTCTCTATGCTTCACTTCAATTTTTTATGAGCTAGGACTTTGTCTAGTGCTTCACATATATCCTTTTGAGCACGTGCTTTGTTATTTTTGAAGAAATGCTCTCTTGCTTCACTTAGATTTGTTTGAGAGTTAGGAAAATTTTGAAAAATTCTCTCTTGCTACACTTAAATTATTTTGAGAGAAAGAAAATTTGTTATGCTCATGATGTTCACTTATATTTGGTTGAGCTGATGAAAAGTAACACATGAAAATTAGTACCAAGAAGGATAAAGTAAAAAATGTCATGAAGATCATTGGACAAAATAAACTTGATTCTTAGTAATAGTTTTGAGATATCATGATATGATTTGTGAGTCATGCTGATGAGTAATTGTGCTTTAGTAAGATTATTGGTGTTATGGTTTGTGATTCCCTATGCATGCACGAAAGTCAATAATCATGCAATGAAAATTATATCCTACTTGTGGTGCATTATTCGGTGTTAATTATGTTTAATGCTTGCTTATGAGATTATTCGTTTCTTGGTTGGTCGCTTCCCAAACTTTTGCTAGCCTTCATTTTGCACCAAGCATGACCTCTACTTGTGCATCCAAAATCCTTTAAACCAGTTTTGCCACATGAGTCCACTATATCTACTTGTGCACCAAGCAAATTTGCATGTGACATCTCTAATTTTCAAATTAAACTTCTCTGTTGTGTGTTTGTTTTGATCGCGGAGCGGTGAGGGGTGGCTAATATTTTCCATGCTAGATGTGTTATTCTCAAGATGAGTGTTTATTCACTTGTCATTGCACGAGAGTAAGGCAAAGGTATTAGGGATACCCAGTCCCGAAATGCAAAAATAAATGAATTTACTTTATGTTGTCAAATAATAAATTCCTTGGAAAGTGTTGGTATGGAGGGCACCCGTGGATACGGTTAGCCATGGAAAGAGAAAGAAATGGTGGAGAACCGCCTATGGCATATCTAGCATGGAAAGTGTTGGGAATTCTAATTCGTTTTTGTGGGTGGGATGCATACACCTCCAAAAATGGTTTTACCTCTAATTTTTCTGCTTTGAGCTCTGGCACCTCTACAAATCCCTACCCCCCTCCGTGAAGGGCCTCTCTTTTACTTTATGCAATTTTTATTTTGAGTCTCCATCTTCTCTCATAAGAAGCACCATCTAGGAGGCAATATCATCGTTTTCAAGTATTGGGTGTAGTTAATATTCGAGTGTGTTTCATGAATGGATCAATGTTTGAGCATGATGGGCTAGGGATAACTTATTTTAGCATTGATATTTTGAAAGACATGGTTGCTTGTTGATATGCTTGAGTATCTAAATTATTATGCCAAAACTAGACTATTGTTTCGAATCACATAAAAGTCCAAATGTCCATGCTAAAAAGAAAACAATATGATATGACTTGATGAACCACATTCCACATAAAAAATTCTGTTTTTATCACTTACCTACTCGAGGACGAGTACGAGTTAAGCTTGGGGATGCCGATACGTCTCCAACGTATCTATAATTTTTGATTGTTCCATGCTGTCCTATTATTAATCTTGGATGTTTTATAATCATTTTATAGTCATTTTATATCATTTTATATCATTTTTTGGTACTAACCATTGACAAAGTGCCCAATGCCAGTTCATGTTTTTTGATGTTTTTTACATCGCAGGAAATAAATATCAAACGGAGTCCAAATGGCACGAAACTTTACGATGATTTTTTATGGGCCTGAAGGAAGCAGATGGGCACTGGTTGCACCTGGGGGGAGTCCCGAGGAGGGTACAACCCACCAGGGCGCGCTAGGAGGCCCTAGCGCGCCCTGGTGGGTTGTGCCCACCTCGGGTGCCCCCCGGACCGCCTCTTTGCTCTAGAAATACTCCAATATCCTAGAAACCCTATGGGAGTCATCGAAATATTCATCCAGCCACCGTAGAGTCCAGAACCACTAGATCCAATCTGGACACCATCTTGGATGGGGTTCACCACCTCCATTGGTGACTCTCCGATGATGCGTGAGTAGTTCTTTGTAGACCTTCAGGTCCGTAGTTTGTAGCTAGATGGCTTTCTCTCTCTCTCTCTCTCTCTCTCTCGCTGATTCTCAATACAATGGTCTCCTGGAGATCCATATGATGTAACTCTTTTGCGTGTGTTTGTTGGGATCTAATGAACTTTGAGTTTATGATCAGTCATATCTTTTTATATCCATGAAAGTATTTGAGTTTCTTTGATCACTTATATGCATGATCTCTTATAGCCTCGTATTTCTTCTCTGATATTTTTGTTTTGTTTGGCCAACTTGATCTATTTGTCTTGCAATGGGAAGAGGTGCCCGGTATTGGGTTCGATCTTACAGTGCTTGATCCCAGTGAGAGAAGGGGAACCGGCAAGTATGTATCATCTCTACTGAGGTTAAAAAGGCGAGATCTATATCTACCGCCATATAGATAAACGGATCTTGTCTACATCTTGTCATCGTTCTTATTGCATTACTTCGTTTTTCCATGAACTTAATACACTAGATGCATGCTGGATAGTGGTCGATGTGTGGAGTAATAGTAGTAGATGCAGGCAGGAGTCGGTCTACTAATCTTGGACGGGATGCCTATGTAATGATCATTGCCTAGATATCGCCGTGAGCATTTGAAGTTCTATCAATTGCCCAACAATAATTTATTTACCCTCCGTTTGCTATTTTTCTCGAGAGAAGACACTAGTCAAACCTACGGCCCCCGGGTCTTCTTTGTCATATATTTGCCTTCGGATCTACCTTTTCCTTTGCATTTTTACTCAGATCTACTTAACCAAACAATTTAAAAAAAAAACTTGCTGCGTTCTATCTCTATTTATTTTATTTGACGTTCGATCTATCAATCTACTACAATTTACCTCACGTCTGTTTGCCTATCTTGAGGCGATGTACCCCGGAAGGGATTGACAACCTCTTTAACACGTCGGGTTCCGAGGTGTTGTTATTTGTGTGCAGATGTTGTTTACGTTGTGTTGTTTGGTTCTCCTACTGGTTCGATACCTTGGTTTCATAACTGAGGGAAATACTCTACCGTCGCTATGCTATATCATCCCTCCCTCTCCGGGGAAATACCTTCGTAGTTCTAGCTACCATCAAGGAGCCAGGTGCTAGAGCTATGTGTCTTAGGGATGGGAAGGATCTTTGTACTCCTAAGAAGGAGGGTGGTCTTGGTATTAAAAACATGCTTGCTATGAATCAAGGCCAACTCCTTGCGTCGGCTTGGAGGCTTGCTGAAAACCCTGAAGGGCACCTCCATAAAATTCTTAAATCTAAATATTTTCCAGATTATTCCATTTGGAGAGCTTTTGCTAACACCCCAAAATCTGCTTTTTAGTCCTTCATTCCTAAAGTGATGCCTCTGCTTAAGTCTAATGCGTTTATTCATATTTCGCTTGGGAATAATTTTGACTGGAGTTCTCCTTGGTGTGCTACCTGGGAAGGTATTTATGATCATCTCATAATCCAGCATACAAATTACATTTACCCTGCAAAGATCACTGATCTTTGGTTCCTGGACAAAATCCTTGGAATGTGCAGCTAATTAACGATCTCTTTGAGCAACCAACTGCTTCTACTATTCTTGCTACACCTATTGTCTATGACGACTGCAGGGATTCTCTCCGTTGGGACTTGACTCCATCAGGAAAATGTAGCTCCAAAAGCACATACAAACTATATCTCCAACAGATTCACTCTCACCATGCCAATGCCCCAAGACAAGTAACCCCAATCATCAAGGATATTCTACAGCAGGTTTGGAAGCAAAAGCACATGGCCCCTAGGATCCAAACTTTTGCTTGGTGACTTCTTAGGCGAGCTCTTCCCACTAGTGTCAGGGCAGGTATGTTTTTTGTTCATATTAGTTCCCATTGCTCTAGGTGGAGCCTTGATGAAGATGATCGTCATCTCTTCTTTCTTTGCCCATTTGCTATAGCTTGTCGGTTTGCATTATCCTAGTTAATTATGACTAATTCTCTGGTGCAACAGAATTCTTCTATTCCTGATGTCATTCAGCCCTTTTAACTATGCATCACCCAGATGCAACTGTAGAAAATATTTTCACCTTCCTGTGTTGTCTCTGGAAGGCAATAAATGATGCTCTATTTTGCAAAAATTACTCTTTTCCTCAACAAATTCAGTATGCTTCTCTTGCCATCTCCTCTTCATAGATTTTGCAGGACTCAGCCACGGAAGGGCAGCAGAATTCAAAGCCTACATCTCTCTCTCTCTCGCTCTCTCTCTCTCGCTCTCTCACTGATTCTCAATACAATGGTCTCCTGGAGATCCATATGATGTAACTCTTTTCCGTGTGTTTGTTGGGATCTGATGAATGTTGAGTTTATGATCAGTCATATCTTTTTATATCCATGAAAGTATTTGAGTTTCTTGGATCTCTTATATGCAGATCTCTTATAGCCTCGTATTTCTTCTCTGATATTTTGGTTTTGTTTGGCCAACTTGATCTATTTTTCTTGCAATGGGAAGATGTGCCCGGTACTGGGTTCGATCTTACGGTGCTTGATCCCAGTGACAGAAGGGGAACCGACACGTATGTATCATCTCTACTGAGGTTAAAAAGATGAGATCTATATCTACCGCCATATAGATAAACGGATCTTGTCTACATCTTGTCATCGTTCTTATTGCATTACTTTGTTTTTCCATGAACTTAATACACTAGATGCATGCTAGATAGTGGTCGATGTGTGGAGTAATAGTAGTAGATGCAGGCAGGAGTCGGTCTACTAATCTTGGACGGGATGCCTATGTAATGATCGTTGCCTAGATATCGTCGTGAGCATTTGAATTTCTATCAATTGCCCAACAATAATTTGTTTACCCTCCGTTTGCTATTTTTCTCGAGAGAAGACAGTAGTCAAACCTACGTCCCCCGGGTCTTCTTTCTCATATATTTGCCTTCAGATCTACCTTTTCCTTTGCATTTTTACTCAGATCTACTTAACCAAACAATTAAAAATAAAACTTGCTGCGTTTTATCTCTATTTATTTTATTTGACGTTCGATCTATCAATCTACTACAATTTACCTCATGTCCGTTTGCCTATCATGAGGCGATGTACCCCGAAAGGGATTGACAACCTCTTTAACATGTCGGGTTTCGAGGTGTTGCTATTTGTGTGCAGATGTTGTTTACGTTGTGTTGTTTGGTTCTCCTACTGGTTCGATACCTTGGTTTCATAACTGAGGGAAATACTCTATCGTCGCTGTGCTATATCATCCCTCCCTCTCCGGGGAAATACCTTCGTAGTTCTAGCTACCATCAAGGAGCCAGGTGCTAGAGCTATGTGTCTTAGGGCTGGGAAGGATCTTTGTACTCCTAAGAAGGAGGGTGGTCTTGGTATTAAAAACATGCTTGCTATGAATCAAGGCCAACTCCTTGCGTCGGCTTGGAGGCTTGCTAAAAACCTTGAAGGGCACCTCCATAAAATTCTTAAATCTAAATATTTTCCAGATAATTCCATTTGGAGAGCTTTTGCTAACACCCCAAAATCTGCTTTTTAGTCCTTCATTCTTAAAGTGATGCCTCTTCTTAAGTCTAATGCGTTTATTCAGATTTCGCTTGGGAATAATTTTAACTGGAGTTCTCCTTGGTGTGCTACCTGGGAAAGTATTTATGATCATCTCATAATGCAGCATACAAATTACATTTACCCTGCTAAGATCGCTGATCTTTGGTTCCTAGACAAAAACCTTGGAAAGTGCAGCTAATTAACGATCTCTTTGAGCAACCAACTGCTTCTACTATTCTTTCTACACCTATTGTCTATGATGACTGCAGGGATTCTCTCCGTTGGGACTTGACTCCATCAGGAAAATGTAGCTCCAAAAGCACATACAAACTATGTCTCCAACAGATTCACTCTCACCATGCTAATGCCCCAAGACAAGTAACCCCAATCATCCAGGATATTCTACAGCAGGTTTGGAAGCAAAAGCACATGGCCCCTAGGATCCAAACTTTTGCTTGGTGACTTCTTAGGCGAGCTCTTCCCACTGGTGTCAGGGCAGGTAAGTTTTCTGTTCATATTAGTTCCCATTTCTCTAGGTGGAGCCTTGATGAAGATGATCTTCATCTCTTCTTTCTTTGCCCATTTGCTATAGCTTCTCGGTTTGCATTCTCCTGGTTAATTATGACTAATTCTCTGGTGCAACAGAATTCTTCTAGTCCTGATGTCATTCATCCCTTTTAACTATGCATCACCCAGATGCAACTGTAGAAAATATTTTCACCTTCCTGTGGTGTCTCTGGAAGGCAATAAATGATGCTCTATTTTGCAAAAATTACACTTTTCCTCAACAAATTCAGTATGCTTCTCTTGCCATCTCCTCTTCATAGATTTTGCAGGACTCAGCCACGGAAGGGCAGAAGAATTCAAAGCCTACGTCTCTCTCTCTCTCTCTCTCTCTCTCTCTCTCTCTCGCTCGCTCTCTCGCTGATTCTGAAAACAATGGTCTCCTGGAGATCCATATGTTGTAACTCTTTTGCGTGTGTTTGTTGGGATCTGATGAACTTTGAGTTTATGATCAGTCATATCTTTTTATATCCATGGAAATATTTGAGTTTCTTTGATCTCTTATATGCATGATCTCTTATAGCCTCATATTTCTTCTCTGATATTTTGGTTTTGTTTGGCCAACTTGATCTATTTGTCTTGCAATGGGAAGAGGTGCCCGGTAGTGGGATCGATCTTACGGTGCTTGATCCCAGTGACAGGAGGGGAACCGACACGTATGTATCATCTCTACTGAGGTTAAAAAGATGAGATCTATATCTACCGCCATATAGATAAACGGATCTTGTCTACATCTTGTCATCATTCTTATTGCATTACTTCGTTTTCCATGAACTTAATACACGAGATGCATGATGGATAGTGGTCGATGTGTGGAGTAATAGTAGTAGATGCAGGCAGGAGTCGGTCTACTAATCTTGGACGGGATGCCTATGTAATGATCATTGCCTAGATATCGTCGTGAGCATTTGAAGTTCTATCAATTGCCCAACAATAATTTGTTTACCCTCCGTTTGCTATTTTTCTCGAGAGAAGACACTAGTCAAACCAATGCCCCCCGGGTCTTCTTTCTCATATATTTGCCTTCGGATCTACCTTTTCCTTTGCAGTTTTACTCAGATCTACTTAACCAAACAAATAAAAATAAAACTTGCTGCGTTTTATCTCTATTTATTTTATTTGACGTTCGATCTATCAATCTACTACAATTTACCTCACGTCTGTTTGCCTATCTTGAGGCGATGTACCCCGGAAGGGATTGACAACCCCTTTAACACGTCGGGTTCCGAGGTGTTGTTATTTGTGTGCAGATGTTGTTTACGTTGTGTTGTTTGGTTCTCCTACTGGTTCGATACCTTGGTTTCATAACTGAGGGAATTACTGTACCGTCGCTGTGCTATATCATCCCTCCCTCTCTGGGGAAATACCTTTGTAGTTCTAGCTACCATCAAGGAGCCAGGTGCTAGAGCTATGTGTCTTATGGCTGGGAAGGATCTTTGTACTCCTAAGAAGGTGGGTGGTCTTGGTATTAAAAACATGCTTGCTATGAATCAAGGCCAACTCCTTGCGTCGGCTTGGAGGCTTGCTGAAAACCCTGAAGGGCACCTCCATAAAATTCTTAAATCTAAATATTTTCCAGATTATTCCATTTGGAGAGCTTTTGCTAACACCCCAAAATCTGCTTTTTAGTCCTTCATTCTTAAAGTGATGCCTCTGCTTATGTCTAATGCGTTTATTCAGATTTAGCTTGGGGATAGTTTTAACTGGAGTTCTCCTTGGTGTGCTACCTGGGAAGGTATTTATGATCATCTCATAATCCAGCATACAAATTACATTTACCCTGCTAAGATCGCTGATCTTTGGTTCCTGGACAAAAACCTTGGAATGTGCAGCTAATTAATGATCTCTTTGAGCAACCAACTGCTTCTACTATTCTTGCTACACCTATTTTCTATGACGACTGCAGGGATTCTCTCCGTTGGGACTTGACTCCATCAGGAAAATGTAGCTCCAAAAGCACATACAAACTATGTCTCCAACAGATTCACTTTCACCATGCCAATGCCCCAAGACAAGTAACCCCAATCATCAAGGATATTCTACAGCAGGTTTGGAAGCAAAAGCACATGGCCCCTAGGATCCAAACTTTTGCTTGGTGATTTCTTAGGCGAGCTATTCCCACTGGTGTCAGGGCACGTAAATTTTCTGTTCATATTAGTTCCCATTGCTCTAGGTGGAGCCTTGATGAAGATGATCTTCATCTCTTCTTTCTTTGCCCATTTGCTATAGCTTGTTGGTTTGCATTCTCCTGGTTAATTATGACTAATTCTCTGGTGCAACAGAATTCTTCTATTCCTGATGTCATTCAGCCCTTTTAACTATGCATCACCCAGATGCAACTATAGATAATATTTTCACCTTCCTGTGGTGTCTCTGGAAGGCAATAAATGATGCTCTATTTTGCAAAAATTACTCTTTTCCTCAACAAATTCAGTATGCTTCTCTTGCCATCTCCTCTTCATAGATTTTGCAGGACTCAGCCACGGAAGGGCAGCAGAATTCAAAGCCTACCTCTTAGGACCAACTAGAGAACCATATTATGCAAGGCTCAACTATAAGATTTGATTTGCTCATTGCAGGTACCAAAGTTTACTCCTATGCCTCTTGGCACAGGAAAAACATTCCTTGAAGAGGTTATTCTCCAGCTACAGGGATTGGCATCTACATTAACCAACCATGAGATCAACATGATAGGAATATTATGATTCAGGCTTCGGTTGAAGATACTCACTCTCCACTTTTGGCAGAAGCTTTAGCTTTGCAGCTACCAACCAAGATTGCTCGAGTTCTCCAACTTCAGTGGTTCTCTTTTCTCACGGATAATCTTTCTCTTGCAAAGATGGTTTGGGAGGAAGGCATGGGTTTCTGAACCCATGGTTCTCTTTCTTTACCATGTTTCCTAGCAAAAAAATCTTTCTTATCATAATGTTTATTCTTTGATTGTGGGTTATCAAGATCAACAGTAGGTTCAATTTCTATATCATTATAATTACTAGGTTGAGCATCATCGTGAACATTATCATTAACATTATCACTTGTTTAAGGTTCATTACCAGATTGAGTTTCAGCATCAGAAATAGAAATATCATTTTGATTCTTAGGTGTTTCAGAAATAGGTTCACTAGAAGCATGCAAAGTCATATCATTTTTCTTTTTCTTCCTTTTAGAAGTACTAGGTGCATCTATATTATTTCTCTGAGAATCTTGCTCAATTCTCTTAGGGTGGCCTTCAGGATACAAAGGTTCCTGAGTCACTCTACTAGTTCTAGTAGCCACTCTAACAGCATTATCATTATCCTTACTATTCAATTCATTGAGCAAATCATTTGAAGCTTTAAGTACTTGTTCTGCTTGAGTGGTAACCATAGAAGCATGTTTACTAATAAGTTTAAGTTCACCTTTTACATTAGCCATATAATCACCCAAGTGTTCAAGCATATTTGAATTGTATTTCAATTGTCTACCAAAATAAGCATTAAAATCTTCTTGCTTAGCCATAAATTTATCAAACTCATCTAAGCATGGGCTAGCAAATTTAGTAAACGGGATTTCAGCTTTATCATATCTATAGAGAGAATTTACCTTTACTACATGTGTCGGGTTATCAAGACTATGAGTTTCTTCAATAGGTAATGGATTAAGATCATATGTTTCTTCTACATGCAGTAAATTAAGACCGTGTATTTCTTTAATAGGAGGTAAATTCTTAACATCTTCAGCTTTAATACCTTTTTCTTTCATAGATTTCTTTGCCTCTTGCATATCTTCAGGACTGAGAAATAGAATACCCCTCTTCTTCGGAGTTGGTTTAGGAATAGGCTCAGGAATTGGCTCTGGAGGTGTCCAATTATTTTCATTTGTCAACATATTATTCAATAGAATTTCAGCTTCATCCGGTGTTCTTTCCCTGAAAACAGAACCAGCACAACTATCCAGGTAATCTCTGGAAACATCGATTAGTCCATAATAAAAGATATCAAGTATTTCATTTTTCTTAAGAGGATGATGAGGCAAAGCATTAAGTAATTGGAGAAGCTTGTGGGAGACTCTCTTCTTCAATTTGCACAAAATTATATATATCCCTTAAAGCAGCTTGTTTCTTATGAGCAGGGAAATATTTAGCAGAGAAGTAATAAATCATATCCTGGGGACTACACACACAACCAGGATCAAGAGAATTAAACCATATCTTAGCATCACCCTTTAATAAGAACAGAAATATTTTAAGGATATAAAAGTAACGAGTTCTCTCATTAGTAGTGAACAGGGTGGCTATATCATGTAATTTAGTATGATGTGCCACAACAGTTTCACATTCATGGCCATGAAAAGGATCAGATTCAATTAAAGTAATTATATCAGGATCAACAGAGGATTCATAATCCTTATCGGTAACACAGATAGGTGAAGTAGCAAAAGCAGGGTCGATCAGGTTTCATTCTAGCATTTAGAGATTGCTTATTCCATTTAGCTAATAACCTCTTGAGTTCGTATCTATCTTTGCAAGCTAAAATAGCTAAAGCAGCTTCTTTATCAAAAACATAACCCTCAGGAATAACAGGAAAGGCTTCATCATCAATTTCATCAGTATTATCAGATTCAATATTTTCAATCTCTCTAGCCCTAGAAAGTTCTTCATCAAGAAATTCACCAAGTGGCACAATAGTATCAAGCATAGAAGTAGTTTCATCATAAGTATCATGTATAGCAGAGGTGGCATCATCAATAACATGCGACATATCAGAACGAGTAGCAGAAGCAGGTTTAGGTGTCGCAAGCTTACTCAAAACAGAAGGTGAATCAAGTGCAGAACTAGATGGGATTCCTTACCTCCCCTCGTAGTTCAGGGGTAAATCTTGGTTCTTGGATCTTTTAAGTTCTTCATAATGATAAGAAGATATAAATCCCAAGTGACTCAAGGAATGGAGATATGGTCCCCGACAACGGCGCCAGAAAATAGTCTTGATAACCCACAAGTATAGGGGATCGCAACAGTTTTTGAGGGTAAAGTATTCAACCCAAATTTATTGATTCGACACAAGGGGAGACAAAGAATACTCTCAAGTAATAGCAGTTGAGTTGTCAATTCAACCACACCTGGAAACTTAATATCTACAGCAAAGTGTTTTGTAGCAAAGTAATATGATAGTAGTGGTAACAGTAGCAAAAGGTAACAGTAGTAATGTAATGTTTTTGGTATTTTGTAGTGATGATAGCAATAGCAACGGGAAAGTAAATAAGCGAAGAACAATATATGGAAAGCTCGTAGGCAATGGATCAGTGATGGAGAATTATGCTGGATGCGGTTCATCATGTAACAGTCATAACCTAGGGTGACACAGAAATAGCTCTAGTTCATTGATATAATGTAGGCATGTATTCCGAATATAGTCATACGTGCTTATGGAAAAGAAGTTGCATGACATCTTTTGTCCTACCCTCCCGTGGTAGCGGGGTCCTTACGGAAACTAAGGTCATAGTGGATACTAGGGATCAAACCCTAAGAAAACTAACTCGATTACATGATAGATCCCATCCAACCCATCACCGTCCAGCAAGCCTACGATGGAATTACTCACGCACGGCGATGAGCATCATGAAATTGGTGATGGAGGATGGTTGATGATGACGATGGCGATGGATTCCCCTCTTCGGAGCCCCGAACGGACTCCAGATCAGCCCTCCCGAGAGGTTTTAGGGCTTGGCGGCGGCTCCGTATCGTAAAACGCGATGAATTCTTCTCTTTGGTTTTTTTCTCCCCGAAACACAATATATAGAGTTGGAGTCGGAGGAGCTCCAGAGGGCCCATGAGGTAGGGGGCACGCCCTAGGGGGACAGGTGCGCCCCCACCCTCGTGGACAGGTGGTGGCCCCCCGGGCCTTCATCTTTTGCAGGTATTTTTTATATTTTCCAAAAAGTCGCTCCGTGAAGTTTCAGGTCATTCCGAGAACGTTTGTTTCTGCACATAAATAACACCATGGTAATTCTGCTAAAAACAGCGTAAGACCGGGTTAGTTCCATTCAAATCATGCAAGTTAGAGTCGAAAACAAGGGCAAAAATGTTTGGAAAATTAGATATGACGGAGACGTATCATCGTCCAATATATCGATCTTTGGGTCTCGACCATTTCGAGACTCCTCGTTATGTCCCCGATCTCATCCGGGACTTCGAACTACCTTTGGTACATCAAATCACATAACTCATAATACAATTCGTCACATAAATTTAAGTGTGCGGACCCTACGGGTTCGAGAACAATTTAGACATGACTGAGACACGTCTCCGGTCAATAACCAATAGCGTAACCTGGATGCTCATATTGGATCCCACATATTCTACGAAGATCTTTATCGGTAAAACCGCATAACAACATACGTTGTTCCCTTTGTCATCGGTATGTTACTTGCCCAAGATTCGATTGTCGATATCTCAATACCTAGTTCAATCTCGTTACCGGCAAGTCTCTTTACTCATTCCGTAATACATCATTCCGCAACTAACTCATTAGTTGCAATTCTTGCAAGGCTTATAGTGATGTGTATTACCGAGTGGGCCCAGAGATACCTATCCGACGATCAGAGTGACAAATCCTAATCTCGAAATACGCCAACTCAACAAGTACCTTAGGAGACATCTGTAGAGCACCTTTATAATCACCCAGTTACGTTGTGACATTTCGTAGCACACAAAGTGTTCCTCCGATAAATGGATGTTGCATAATCTCATAGTCACAGGAACATGTATAAGTCATGAAGAAAGCAATAGCAACATACTAAACGATCAAGTGCTAAGCCAACGGAATGGGTCAACTCAATCACATCATTCGAATCATTCTTCGAATGATGTGATTGCGTTAATTAAATGACAACTCAAGTCTATGGTTGGGAAACTTAACCATCTTTGATTAACGAGCTAGTCAAGTAGAGGCATACTAGTGACACTATGTTTGTCTATGTATTCACATATGTATTATGTTTCCGGTTAATACAATTCTAGCATGAATAATAAACATTTATCATGAAATAATGAAATAAATAATGACTTTATTATTGCCTCTAGGGCATATTTCCTTCAGCAAGGGCCTCTTCACTCCTTTTCTCACTTTAATATATGATACACATGCTTGTGAGTTTTAGGAAAAAACTGACAAATAAATTATTCACATGCCACCCCCTCCCAGCTGACGTTCGCCGGATAACATTACCATTTTTTTAGTGTAACTTCCTTGCAATCTGGCTCCAATGTTTTCCATCTCTTCAAAAAAAGCGAGGCAACCATGATACAATATGTTCATTGTAGGGTAGTGAAGTGAGTCTCAGAATTATAGTGAGGCCAAGCGTCTCTTGATCCACACGCACCTGGATCCTCTACCATCAAACATCACAGACACTGGGTGGCAGTGACGGAGCTGGATCTTGTCGCACGTCACAGTCACGGGATGGTGGCGACAGCACAACTGCCTCTCTTTTTCCAGGAGAGGTCTGGCCTCCCATCTTTATTTCATCGTTCGTTGAACTGCCTCCACGCAAATGTCTCATTAGGGACAGAATAGCGTAGGCCATAGCAGTGACTAGGATGTTGAAGGAGAATCACTCTCGGTGCACATGTGCGCGCTTGGAAAATGAATCGTTCTGTTGGGTGGCTGATAATGATGTTTAGGTTCAGCCAGTGGGAGATTCTTCAAAATCGTCAGCACAACACTAGCAGATTCTATATCCAAATTCCATAAAAATAGAACTTTCTATAATTGACCATCTTTTTCCTTTCCCATCCCCCCCCCAAAAGCTGGAAAGATGATGAACAAATAAATTGTATACGCACAATAATATGTGGGGTGCCAACCATCCTTACTATTGATGTTCGGGCTATCGAATGTTGTTGTTGAAGGGTGGCTACATCTCTCAACCAGTTCAACGAGCATAGCATGACTTCTATCCATCAATGAAAAATTTATATATGATTTTATATTTTCTCTGGGGAGTAAAATAACAATGCAAAACAAAAATACAGTGGAAAAATTTGATTGTGGTAAACTAGCAAATAAAGACTCAGATAATACAAGACGCATATCATTTGGTGAATGAAAATATAGCTCCAAGTAAAGTTACCGATAGAAGTAGACGAAATAGGGGATGCCTTCCGGGGCATCCCCAAGCTTAGACTCTTGCAACTCCTTGTTCCATAATCCATCAAATCTTTACCCAAAACTTGAAAACTTCACAACACAAAACTTAAAGTAGAAAATCTTATGAGCTCCGTTAGCGAAAGAAAACAAAAGACCACTTCAAGGTACTGTAATGAACTCATTCTTTATTTATATTGGTGTTAAACCTACTATATTCCAACTTCTCTATGGTTTATAAACTATTTTACTAGCCATAGATTCATCAAAATAAGCAAACAACACACGAAAAACAGAATCTGTCAAAAACAGAACAGTCTGTAGTAATCTGTAGCAAGCGCAAGGTCTGGAACCCCAAAAATTCTAAAATAAATTGCTGGACGTGAGTAATTTATCTATTAATCGTCTGCAAAAATAATTAACTAAATAGCACGTTCAAATAAAAATGTCAGCAGTTCTCGTGAGCGCTAAAGTTTCTGTTTTTTACAGCAAGATATCAAAACTTTCCCCAAGTCTTCCCAACGGTTCTACTTGGCACAAACACTAATTAAACACAAAAAACACAAGCAAAACAGAGGCTAGGTAAATTATTTATTACTAAACAGGATCAAAAATCAAGGAATAAAAATAAAATTGGGTTGCCTCCCAACAAGCGCTATCGTTTAACGCCCCTAGCTAGGCATAAAAAGCAAGGATATATCTAAGTATTGCCATCTTTGGTAGACAATCCATAAGTGGCTCTCATAATAGATTCATAAGGTAATTTAATTTTCTTTCTAGGAAAGTGTTCCATGCCTTTCCTTAATGAAAATTGGAATCTAATATTTCCTTCCTTCATATCAATAATTGCACCAATCGTTCTAAGGGAAGGTCTACCAAGGATAATAGGACATGAAGGATTGCAATCTATATCAAGAACGATAAAATCTATGGGCACATAATTCCTATTTGCAACAATAAGAACATCATTAATTCTTACCATAGGTTTCTTAATAGTGGAATCCGCAAGGTGCAAGTTTAAAGTGCAATCATCAAAATAACGGAAACCTAACAAATCACACAAAGTCTTTGGAATCGTGAAAACACTAGCACCCAAATCACATAAAGCATAGAACTCATGATCTTTAATCTTAATTTTAATAGTTGGTTACCACTCATCATAAAGTTTTCTAGGGATAGAAACTTCCAACTCAAGGTTTTCTTCATAAGATTGCATCAAGGCATCAACGATATGTTTAGTAAACGCTTTATTTTGACTATAAGCATGAGGAGAATTTAGCACGGATTGCAACAAGGAAATACAATCAATCAAAGAGCAATTTTCCTCATTAAATTCCTTGAAATCCAAAATAGTGGGCTTAGCAACATCTAGGGTTTTAATTTCTTCAATCCCACTTTCATCAAATTTAGCATTAAGATGTAAAAACTCCGAATTTTTGGAACGCCTTCTACGTAAAGGTGGATCATATTCAGTCCCATCATTATTAAGATTCATATTGCAAAAAAAGATTTAATAGGGGACACATCAATAACTTTTAGATCTTCATCTTATTTTCATAGGAACTAGAAGAACACGCTCTTATAAAGGCATCTTTCTTAGCATGCATCCTAGCGCTTCTTTCTTTACACTTGTTCCAAGAATCAATACTATTTGTAGGCAAAGACGAAAACCAAGCTTTAGCACGATCTCTAAGCGAAAAAGGAAATAGCTTCAATCTAACAATATGATTGTCCACATCTTTCTTATTTTTCATATCACAGAAGTCAATGAAGCTATTTAGATGGGTAGCGGCATCTTCACTAGATTTAGCATCGGTAAGAGGAGCAATCGGAGTGCTAATAAAATCATTGTTGTTGGTACTGGTAAAGTCACACAATTTAGTGTTATCTTGAGCCATCGTGACAAGCAAGCAATCCAACGCACAAGCAAACAAAGAGCAAGCGGGCAAAAAGAGGCAAATAGAGAAAGAGAGGGAGGATAGAGAGAGAGGGCGAATAAAATAACAAGGGTGAAGTGGGGGAGAGGAAAACGAGAGGCAAATGGCAAATAATGTAATGCGGGAGATAAGGGTTGTGATGCGTACTTGCTATGTTGACTTTTGCATAGACTCCCTGGAAACGGTGCTAGAAATTGCTCGTGGTTGGGAGTCAAATCTTGACTTGCATGAACCTCCCCGACAACGGCGCCAGAAATTCTTCTTGCTACCTCTTGAGCACTGCGTTGGATTTCCCTGAAGAGGAAAGGATGATGCAGGAAAGTAGCGTAAGTATTTCCATAAGTTTTTGAGAACCAAGGTATCAATCCAGTAGGAGGTTGCGCGCGCGTCCCTAGTACCTGCACAAAACAAATAACTCCTCGCAAGCAATGCGATAAGGGGTTGTCAATCCCTTCACGGTCACTTACGAGAGTGAGATCTGATAGATATGATAAGATAATATTTTTGGTATTTTTGTGATAAATATGCAAAGTAAAATAAAAGGAATGGAAAAAAGAAAAGGGAATAACTAAGTATTGGAAGATTAATATGATGAAGATAGACCCGGGGGCCATAGGTTTCACTAGTGGATTCTCTCAAGAGCATAAGTATTTTACGGTGGGTGAACGAATTACTGTTGAGCAATTGACAGAATTGAGCATAGTTATGAGAGTATCTAGGTATGATCATATATATAGGCATCACCTCCGAGACAAGTAGACCGACTCCTGCCTGCATCTACTACTATTGCTCCACTCATCGACCTCTATCCAGCATGCATCTAGAGTATTAAGTTCATGAAAACAGAGTAACGCCTTAAGCAAGATGACAGGATGTAGAGGGATAAATGAATGCAATATGATAAAAACCCCATCTTGTTATCCTCAATGGCAACAGTACAATATGTGCCTTGCTGCCCCTACTGTCACTGGGAAAGAACACCGCAAGATTGAACCCAAAGCTAAGCAATTCTCCCATTGCAAGCAAGATCAATCTAGTAGGCCAAACCAAACTGATAATTCGAAGAGACTTGCAAAGATAACCAATCACACATAAAACAATTCAGAGAAGATTCAAATATTGTTCATAGATAATCTTGATCATGAACCCACAATTCATCGGTCTGAACAAACACACCGCAAAAAGAAGATTACATCGAATAGATCTCCACAAGAGAGGGGGGGAACATTGTATTGAGATACAAAAAGAGAGAAGAAGCAATCTAGCTAATAACTATGGACCCGAAGGTCTGAGTAAAGTACTCACACTTCATCAGAGAGGATATGGTGTTCATGTAGAAGCCCTCCGTGATGGATGCCCCCTCCAGCGGAACTCCGGAACAGGCCCCAATACAGGATCTCGTGGATACAGGAAGTTACGGTGGTAGAATTAGAGTTTTGGCTCCGTATCTAATCGTTTGGGGGTACGTAGGTACATATAGGAGGAAGGAGTACGTCGCTGGAGCAACAGGGGGCCCACGAGGGTGGAAGGCGCGCCTGCAGGGAGGGGGGGGGTAGGCGCGCCCCCTACCTCGTGGCCTCCTCCTTTGTTTCTTGACGTAGGGTCCAAGTCTCCTGGATCATGTTCGGTGAGAAAATCACGTTCCCGAAGGTTTCATTCCGTCTGGACTCCGTTTGATATTCCTTTTCTCCGAAACCCTAAAATAGGCAAAAACAACAATTCTGGGTTGGGCCTCCGGTTAATAGGTTAGTCCCAAAAATAATATAAAAGTGGATAGTAAATCCCAGTAATGTCCAAAATAGTAAATAATATAGCATGGAGCAATCAAAAATTATAGATACGTTGGAGACGTATCAGGTAGCAATATTGCGGGTATAATAAGTTTTCTTGAAGAAGCGGAATTCATTAAAGTCATGATGGTTCCTTCATCCGAAAAACTTACAATGGGAAAGGTTGGGCCTGCGCTACGACCGGGGTGGACCAGGATAATTTTGTGCATGGTAGTTGGACCAGGATGGTCGTCGTCCCACATGTCGGCGAATGAATGTATTCTTTCCGATATAGGCCTCATTCGGTTTGGAGAAACCAAAACGTAAGATTTAGGTATAGTAAAGAAAATTCATAGGATGTCACTTGCCATCCTAAGGAATTGTCTTGCCTCGCTCCTACGCACGAAATGAGCTTTGGGTAGATGTGTACATTCCTCCAAAAACATAGGAAATGAATAGTATTCCTATGAGAATCCAGTATGTGTTTCCTACGAACCGAATGCATCTATAGGAAATTTTCCTCTGGAATATTTGTTCCTATGCTTTTCCTATAAAAATCCTTTAAAACGAATGAGGCCATAGAGGACGAGCAATGAGTATTCATTGTTTATTTTTGCTGAAAGCTATTGTCTCTACTATACGATGGAGGAGTGTGAAACACGGCAGCCCAGTGAACTTGGCATATGCACCACTTCCTCCTTCCTCATGTAATACTACCATAGTGTTGACTATAAGGTTGGCTATAAGGTTACAACTTTTTCTCACTTCCTCTCTATCTTTTTCATCTCAAATTTTTTTTACCTTTCTTTTTTTAGCCACAATTGTTTTTTATGCCTCTTTTTTTAGAATTAGTTTTTTATACCTAGGAGAAAGTGTAGAGACGGGCTCTTGCAGAGCCCACTCCTTGACTTTGTCAATGCCTCTCTCTCCTCCACATAAGCGGCTTATAGCCCAGTATTTTACTGGTACTCCTTGCTATCAATGCGGACAGCTGTCATCTAAGGGGGGAGCGCACGCGGGGAGGTGGAGGGGAGGGTTTCTGGGAGGCCAGGGCGGTCAGAAGCGGGCTTGGAAGCGGTCCGGACTCCCGCATGGCCCACCTCATATTATCACCATATATTTCTTGGAGTCCATGCGCAGTGGGTGGGCGATCTCTTCTCCCTCCCCCGCCTCTCTCTTCTCAGCCGACGCCCATCGAGCGATTAGATTTCGGCTATCGATGGTTTATTCAATTGTAGTCCCACATGTCAGTGAAAATACAAGACACCGCGTGTCCCCTCCGGTGAGCGGTGTCCGAGCCGGACTGTCGGGGGTGCAACGCTAACGTGACGCGTATGAGTCGTAAGTGTGGCACCTTTTCCTTTTAAACTTGCAAAGCTAACACTTTCATGTGATCGATCGATAGAAATCCAGAACAAAATGACGATGGCGGTGCTTTCCCGCGCGTTAGGCGGGATAGTTTCAGTGATATGATGTGCTATAGTGTCGTCCACTTGCTCCATTTTTTTGTAAGAAAGAGTCTACACTCTTCCTAGGGAGGAGTGTGAAACACGGCAGATCTGTTTTTGATTGAGGGATAATTGTTCCCTGTGAAATAATGGAGCACTGTTAGCGATTATAGCATGATAGTTAGGGCATCTCCAGCGTTGGCCCACAAATTTACACCGGCATGTGTCCAAGGACACTGATGGATGCCATCCAATGCTGCCCACATACCTTTCGACAACTATATGAACTAACCGGACAAAATTCGTGCAAACAAAGCAAATTTCAAATTAACCGGATGAATTCATTACATTTCGAAAACTTTTCCTATAAACTGGACCAAATTCATTACATATTTTGCACAAACCATACTAAACCTATTGTAAACCTAATCTAAACGATCGCCGGCGCCCGACCACCATGTCCGGCCATGAACCCGAGAAAGCCGGCCATTGCCTTTGCCTCCTCCTCATCCGCCTCGATAAACTCCTCCTCCGGAGCACAAGGTTCTGAAGATTTCTGCCTCCACATCGCCATCAAGAGGCTAATCGGCCGCCCATGTTTATCCTACCAAGCTTGGCGTTGACGGAGTGGAGGAGCGGTGGCCTTCCTGGGACCAGAGCGGCGGCGACCTACCATGTACTACTCTTCCTCGCTGCCGGCTGCGCCCGCGCACGCGTGCCGGCTTCGTGGTCGTGGAGGCGGAGGGCGGCCGGGGGGAGCCGGCGATCTCCTTCGTCTGCTCCTGCGATAGTACATCTAAGAGAGCTTTGGAGCGCGCCCAGAGCGGAGCCACCGATGTCCTTCGTCTGCTCCTGCGACAGTACGTCCAAGAGAGCTTTGGAGCACTAGGAGGCCATGGTTGGAGTGGTGCCGATAGAAGGAAGGGACCGGAGGAGAGTGAGTGTGGGTCTTTGTCTATGGCTAGGAGTTGGAGCTCAAGTTAATATAGCGTGCGAATGGCAATGAGCCGTGGTAGACGGATGGATGTCTAGCGCCGTAATAGGTTCGTCGACAGCCGCGTGTCATTTATGTGGGCGGTAGATGGAAGGATGGTCGTGGTGTTGTTAACACGGATCAGTCGCTTGCACCGGGATGCCGCGCAGGTGGCGCTCTCTCGGCCGTCACGCTGCTGCAATGCCGGCACCAATGAGAAGTCGCGTCGGGTGTGAATGCGGACGCTGCTTTAGTGACTTAACTGTAGGTGCACTGGGTCACTGACATGTGGGCCCAACGGGCATTTGGCCCGCATGTCAGTGACACACCGACTGCACCTGCAGTTAAGTCCTGTAAATGCGGCATTTATGTTTTGGAAAGACGTTGACCATTTCAGGTGCGAAGCGCGCGCTAGCGATGGAAGGGGTTTCGGTTGGCCAGGCGGTCAGACACTAGCGTGGTGGTAAAATGTGAACTCATGGATGACGAGCCTTTGAAACATATGCGACACGTATTGATAATGAGGCGTCCATGCAACCGCCCTTGTCGCCAGCTAGCCTTAGACGATCACCATTAGACACCACACAACCATTCATGACTTACGAATAATGGACAAATCGATCAGACACACACTCTTGTGCATTGGCACTATGATCCGTCGCTCACGATAGTACATACTCCGTACCATAGTACCCTCTCTAGCTCGGCTGTTTTATAGATTGTCGTCATGATGGACGATATACATGAGCAAGGCGCCAAGTCATGAGTATGACCGTTGGTGTTGAGCCAGGTGAATACTTGCTCGGTGTTCGCGGAGGCCTCCAGCAAAAGTCTAAACAGTAATGTTAGGCACTGCCGGGGCATGCAGGTGAAGGGCTCGCAGTTTGCATTGCACCATGAGCAGGACTTTGATTGAGAGGCAACGTGCATGCATTAGCATGGTTTGACAGCATGAGCGTGAGTGTCTGCACGCGTACATGCTACTTTCCTCAATGGACGGTGTGCGCTAATGTGTGCATCACGTATAATATAAAAAATCTGTTTGTTCATTTAACGCAAAGTATTTCATTTTCATTTGGGTAACGAGTGTGCGTTGCAGCGACGAGTCCGGTTTGTCTGGTTTTTATTTTCATTTTCATTTGGCCTCACATACACATAATTTTGGTTTTTATTTCTTTCTCCACTGACAGGTAGGCCCGCATAGATAGATAGATAAAGAACACAAGGTGATGAGGCGCATGCGGACTGTTTAACTGGTCAACCAGACAAATACGAAGCTATACGCTGAGCAAGTGACTGTATAATTACTATATCTCGTATACAATGATCAAACTGAGCTATCAAGACAAGTTTGATGACCGCCAATGCATTTTACTCGGTAGTAAATGACCAGGATTGAAGGGGAATCCAAATTTCCTTCGTCTCATGTCCATGAGCTCTTGACAAACCAATGCACTATACGGTTGTCCGGCCGCTCCACCCGAGAGTTGTCACCAAGCATCTTTCATGCCACCGCGCTGCACACTAACCGTTAAAGGGAGCGATGGCTTCCCACCGCCCCGAGTTCCACGCCGCCCACGACTGCACACAAAATGGTAGGGAAGCGATGGCATCCCGCCGTGCCGAGTTCATCGCCGCTCGTGACCTCACACCTGCGTGGGTGGAATTTGAAGCTGCCATGGCCGAATGGGTGATAGAGAAAGAGGCGGCCAAAGCCGTATAGAGGGAGTGGAAAAGTCAGAAAGCACTCAAGAAAAGAGTGGCCCGCCGCCGCAAGAAAGAAGAGGACGCACGCGTAGCTGCGGAGAGGTCGGCGGAGATCCAAGCACAGTGGGGTGTCTCCAACAAAGCCGGGAAGGAGAACGACGGCGTCTGGCCAGCATGTGAGAAGTAGTAGTACTAGTAGTTATTGTGTGTGTGTATGTCCGTGTCTCCCGTACGCTTGTTTAATTAATTACGAGCATGTACCAGTACTAGTTACTACTATAGTTTTCTGTGCAAATTACCAGTACATTAGCCTAGACTCACTGGAAATACTCCTATCCTATGCATCAAATGGCTTCTCTTTCTCTATAGGAATTGAGATGCATGTCATCTCACTACATATGATTTTCATATTCCTATAAAATTCCTATCCTATGAACCAAAGGAGGCCTCTGCTGGAGTAACTACTGTAGCTAGCAATACTACTGGTATAGTAGTTTTCTTAAAGAAGTGGAATTCAACAAAGTCATGATGGTTCCTTCATCTAAGCAACTTCACAGTGGGAAAGGTTGGGCCTGTGATTTGACAGCTCATTAGTCATTATTACTACGGCGCGGCGACCAGGTTGACTCCCCCTTGGAGTTGTGCATGAATGGCAAGTGGACCAGGATGGTCGACGTCCCACATGTCGGTGAACGGAAGTATTCTTTATGATATCGAGGAGCAAGGAAGCACGCGTGGGCAAGGGAGGGGGGTTGGGTCGGCAGGGCGGTCAGACGCGGGACGTGGTGGTGGTATTGGTTTTGAACCGTTTCAGGCGTAGTACTGGTAGTTTGCAAAACTACACAATTATTGCACCCAGTTTCCTAAGAAATTGAGGTAAAAAACGTTACTCCACAGCCCGCTTCCCTTCTCCTTCCTCTTCCACCGCCCGCGCACATCTCCGGGAAGTGACCGGCCAACCCTTATATAGGAGTGCTAGCACAAAAAGATGCATGCATGTCCACTAAAATTTCCAAATCAAAGCACCGCTCCGGCGGGAGTATGGTGTATGTCGTTACCTTCGGCCGGGCCATGGTGTATGTCGTTACCTTCGGCCGAGCCATGGTGTATGTCGTTACCCTCTCCACCCCAGCCAGCTCCTCCATCCGCCACCCCATCCACCGCCGTCCTCCTCCACCATGCGGGAGCTCATACCCCGACGCCGTCGTCCATTACAAGAGATCGACATCTCTCATCCATGGCTTTGGACCGGGATCCTTGCATCCCATCCTCTCGCTTCATCCCCGCCATTTTCCACCTTGCCAGCGCCGCTCCTACGACTGTCCCGTCGACTGCGCCCCGCCGCCACCGTCTACCCTCCTAGATCTGCTTCCACACCGCCGACAGCCATCGCTACTGTAGCGCCGTCAAATTCTCAGCAGATTCATACACGGCGCCGCACCAGAGGCGATACTCTTTCATATCTGCTCAACTTACTTATCGTAGCAAGTAAATAGATCGCCACTGCTTTACTCTGATTTCTTGTCCATCATTTACTTGTTAGTTGAAAGCCAACATTGGTTGCGAAGTTGCCTTTCTCTGGGTTGGCCCTTTAGATCTGCCATGGCATGCTCAACAGAACACTCGCAATGCTTATGGTTTCCCCCTTTAATATTCCACAATAGTTAAATTATAGTAGACTAAATTTCAAAATTGGTTCAGCCGATTTTTGAGAGCTCATCAGAGTTCGCCGGTGCGAAGGAAGGGGCTCGGGTGGGGACGATGGTTGTAGGGGGCGATGGTGGGGCCTCGCCGAACGAAGAAAACTCGACGCGGGTGGGGGCAGGGTGGGGGTTGGGTGGCGGAGGAACACAGGCGGTGGGGGCACTTCTGGGGTGGGCGACCGGGGGGGGGGGGGGGGGGGGGGGGGGGTGGGGGGTCGGGGCCGGTGGTTCGGTCGGCGGCCCATGCGGTGTTCTGTATAGGAAGAATGATGGACGAGGAAGAGGAAGGGTTCGGAGATGTAGGATCTTCAACCAATCGCCTGAAATGGTCTACTGACCCAAATGACAAAAGTCACGCGGCTTGCATGCACACATGCCTTTATATTCAGTACCATCATTGTAGCTGCTTAGCACTGCTCCTGAATCCATCAAGCTAAACAACATGCCACTCATAATTCCAAAATTGTTGCTCAAAATACGAATCTGATATGATGCTGATATTGCTAAAATAGATAACGTTTAATTGGTCATCTAATGTTCCTACTTTACTTTCAAAAAGCACGAGCACCACATATAGAGAGACGGCAGGGAGTTGCATTCTTAATGCGCTTTGGTTCATCATGTGTGGGCACTGCGCAACGAACATTTATTATCCAACATCTGCTTGCTCTTCTTTAGCACGTTCCTCTTCCCGTCTTCTTTAATAAGTACTCTCTCCATTCCTAAATACAAGTCTTTGTATAGATTCCACCATGGACTACATATGGAGAAAAATGAGTGAATCTACACTCTAAAATATATATGTATACATCTGTATGTGATCCATAGTGGAAATCTCTACAAAGACTTATATGTTGGAATGGCGGGAGTATGATAGTAGTACAGTATGTTCCTTGTAGTGAATATGAGAAGGGAAATTTGTAGTGTGGAGGTCTATACGGTCGGTTGTGATGGACACTTTGAACTCTTCGGGCCTCTTTGATTCGTAGGATTTTGTAAACATAGGAATAGGAATTGTAGTGGCCTGCCCACTTGAATCCTCTAAGGTTAGCAAGGAAATGCAGGAGCTATGCTGCCTTTGTGAGTTACACTAATATTAAGAGTACCGCACCTTCAGTTGAAGAGAGCTGTTATCCTAAGCCTTTCTAGCCGTAACGGCAATACTAGCACATATATTCCAGCAAGTTCCACTTTGCTGATTTTACTCTTGATGCTTACGGTTTTCCCGTTATATCTACACTATGATCTGTGTCGCACTAGCAGTAGTCCACTCTTGAAGCTAAACAACACACCAATCATAAGTCCAAAGCCTACTTCTTCAAATACGAATTGTGATATGATACTGACATTAGCTAACAGACACACATTTAATTGGTTAGCTAACGCTCCCAATTGAGTTTCCAAATGCATGTGGCCACATATACACTGGTGCATGTCGGTCCTAAACAAACGGTTTAAAACCCCGTTCCGCGATGGCATCTGGAACCGTCGCCAAGTGAGTGCGGGCGATAGGGGGGTCCTTCCCACACAACCCAGAAACCGTTAGGGATATGCCCTCCTGGCACACACGTTCGACAAAATGAGGTCTTGTGCGACCGGCGAGCACTCAAATATGGAAATACGTACAGTAGAGCTAAAATAGTACAATTATACGGCAAAATTGTTTCTGGGTCGCAAGTACATCCCACACAGTTAGTCCCCGCTAATCGTTTTCGTTCGTATGCACATCCCACACAGTCGCTCCAAGGAAAACATTTCCGTTCATAAGTACATCAATTTTTTCCCATTAAATCATTTGCGTTATTGAATGTAGCACACAAGGTCCATAGAAGAAACTATGTGGCAAAGGCCGTCCATGACACACAGTTTTTATGTGGTAAACGTTTGCGCAAGGTGGTCTAGCGCAAACAGTTTTCAAGAGAAAGTTGTGTGTGATTTTTCAATGATCCAACACTGTTTATTCCTAGAAACTGTGAGCGTTGCCTGAGGTCATTGCCCACGGTATTTTTTCAACTACCATTTGCAATATCAAAACCCAATTAGCAGACTAATTCGCCATTAGCAGGTTAATTGCCCTATTATTAATAATCAATTTATTAATCTAATTGACATTCATATTAAGCACGCAATATATTTCATTTCCATATTAACGAAGCATAATTTCATAATTGAAATACATCAGAGTACAACATGATATAGCTTCAGCACTCAGCTACGCCATTACACAACTGCACTAGTAGCAAGTTCCACATGCAACATGTAGAACCTTTCAAAATTAGCAGCATAGATGGTATATAGACAGATGCATCTCATCTGGAAAACTGCTGAAGCGGAAGGCGAATATTGAGCCTTAATTCATGTTGAAGTTCTTTGCAACTTTAGGCCAGTGCCTGTGGATGATTGACCGCCCGTCCTTCGACCTCTTCAGAACACTTCAATATTGAACCGTGGGTGTTGTATGAAAACCTTCCTCGCCTCCTGACCATAGAGGTGTTTTGAGAGGTAATCATCAGTGAACTGCTTTGAAAAGGCCTGAAAACAAGGATGTGCATAAATATCTTCTCTATATTGGAAATGGGGCAAAGGAATAAAAAAAGGCAAGGTATAATAGTTAGTACCATCTTGTAGTGAACTAATGTCTTCTTCATCGTGCAAACAAAGATCTTGTTGTTTTTTGTCGCTAATTTCTTTATCCTAGCAATCTTTTTGAGTTTGTTGATTTGATTGATATTCATGGACAACTCATTTCCCCATATGCAAAAAGGGTCAAACAGTGGGTCAAAACCTCTGACAGCTGGACCTACATGTGCAAGACCAAATTGTTAAAAACCAAAATATTAGAATGGTTCCTACAGTTGCACAATAATGTGCTATTAGACAATGGACCATGCACGTGCTAACCTCGATTGTAAACCTCAGTGCTTCCCATTGTTTCCCTACAACACATATAAGGTAGTTACTCATTAGGTTAAGTAAGGGTTCGCATGCTATCAGTAAAATATGTTGACGAAAAATAAGCACATTTCAGATTCATCAGATTAATTGAAGCCACATGGAAAACCCATTTACCAACACCAAGAATGATTAAGAACTAGGAAATATAGCACCTGTATATGTTTCTCATGTATTAAGTGCAGCCAAATTCGATTTATTCCTCACATGCACAAGAATACAAAATTCTACCTACGACAATTGGACATCGCATTGCAGAATTGAACCAAGTAGTTAACTAAACACCAGAACAAATCAACCAAACATTACCTGAGCACCACATTGCACAATATAACATTGAACCAGGAAGTTAACTAAACACCACAACAAATGAACCAAACAATAACTGAGCACCACATTGCACAATATAACATACTCCTAATAGAAGGTCAGAGAGTTAACCAAACAGTTAACTACAGCCAATTGCAGCAATTGTATTTGTTTCTCATGTATTTACTATAGCCAAATTCAATTTATTCCTCACATGGTATACAATAATAGAATGTACCCACAATTTTGTAAAGATAAATTCGATTTATTTCTCACATGGAAGACAATACAAAATTGTAGCCTGAAAAATTGAACATCACATTTGCAGAATTGAACCAAACAGTTAACTAAAGACGATAAATAATTGACAAAACAGTTAATAAGTGAGCACCACACTGCACGACATATAGAACATATACACTAGAGCAACAAATTGCATGGTGAAATTAGATAGCACAATTCACTAGATTTTGTGAAGGAAAGGCATGAGCGGCACACGCAACGGGTAAACCGAGCATGCTTAACCGGTGTAGCTAGCAATTGGCAAGGTACTCCTCCAAGATCCGGGGGTCGGCACGAATGGCAGCCATCGCGACATCATCCGCGCGTGCAGCCGCGATTTGCTTCTCCGGTGCCAAATGCTCCTTGAGGTCCTGGCTATACTGCATGCACCGTGTCTTAGGCTGACACTTATTTGGTGGAGGGGTCAGTGATTTGGGTGGAAGGTGTCGCTCTCGCGCCGGCGGTCGGGGCATGCAGGATGTGGAAGGAGGAGGAGGATGGTGGTCGGGTGTGGATTACATGCCTGGATCGAGGAGCCCGAGCAGCATGAAGGAGGGTCACCGGCGAGGAGGCGGCGGCGCTGTAAGCTAGGAGTGAAGGTTTCAACTTGGAAAGGAAGGCGGAAAGAGGGGAAATGTGGATTTTGGTAAGGGGGAGGGGGCGGGGAGGTAGATGTTTCCGCGGAAGATGAAAATTTGGAATCGCTTCAGCCAAAAAACTGGCGCGCAAAGTGTCATCACACAGTCCCTTATTCAGAATTGTGTACAATATGTGGACATCACAAACGATTTGGATAGCTTAACCCGTGTGTGATGATTATGAACATTAAAAGTTCTGGTTCGAATTTCCATGGCTAAAGTGGTCATCCACGTCATTCCATAATTTGGGTACACAAAGGAGACTATAGCACACCCACACTTCTTAATCGAGCAAGTTTAGCAATTAAACAGAGATAGCTGACCTAAACATTACTCTAACAAATTACAGACCGGCGCTCTTAATTAAGCAAAACATAGAGTACTACTACGGTTGGTGCTCGCGCCCGACGGTCTCCTGGGGAAAGGGCTCCATGGCATCCATCGCACCATACTCGGCAAGCATCTCGCCATCCGCGTCGGCCATCTCTTTGGAAAAGGCCGCCAAGAGCTGGGCATGGGCGGACGCGATCTGGGCTTGGACGGGCTCCGTCGTCGCAAGGTATGCGGCGGAGGGACGGACGGCTGCTCGAACGCTCTCGGCGATTGCCAGCTCTTCAGTCGTGGGTTGCCGACCGTTGTCGGAGAAGCTTCGTTCGATTTGTGCGCTGACCGCCAGGAGCTGGGCGTTGGCGGCCTCGACATGGTCATGGGCGTCCTTCATCAGGGCTAAGGCCGCCGCTGCGGAACGGACAATTGCTGTGCCGCTCTTGACAGTTGTTATCCCCGAGGCAGATGTTGCTACCGCCACGTGAGAAGCAACAGCGGCCGTTTGGACTGCCTTTGCCGCCCGGTCGCAAATTGCGGCCACGCTCATGCACCTTGTTAGAACGCGCATGGAGGCTACGACCGCGCTCTCACCGGAGTGGGCCGCCGAAGTTTCCCTCACGACGCGGGTCCATGTGCCCATCTTTCACCGGTGATGATTGAACAGTAAAATGATATTTGGGGAGCGGGATATTATGCTTGAGATGCCGGCTGTGGACTGTAGCTGACGCACCTTCTCACGTAAGCGATAGACGTACTATACACCGATAGTGCTCCAAGATATTTTGTACTACATCTCACATGGTTGCTGATAATAAAGTATGTGCGATCTACTTGATTTTTCATCTTGATTTGAATTACATAATGGGGTCACAGCGGCAATGGATGGTGTTTGAATTGCTAGACCTTTAATCTAGAGTGAATATGCAACTATATGTGTGTCGTTAGAGAATTAGAATTATTCAGGGTTCGTTTGAACATTTTATACATTAAATTGGTTTTCTAGCCATTTCAGTTGAATAATTCAAATTTGAGCTACATGTACATGCTCCAGTGCATATAAATTGGTTGAAAAATCAAATCTGTGTCCTTGGGTGCATGCTTAGTTCCATGCAAGAAAAGGGATTGAATTTCAAACAATAGGGCCCTGTTGATTGCCGGCAAAACATTGAGATGCCTGGTTTTTAAATTCTAGTAAATCCAAAACTCGTCTGAAATTCATGAAACTTGGCATGCTATCATGGAGCGGCATCAACCTGCTATGGTACAAATTTGTTCCATTTGGCGCAGGTTTGGGTATATGCTTCTCACAAACCGGAGCTTCTCACAACAAGCATGATGGTTTTCGGTAGGGAACGTCCCACCTTTGGGGACGAAACGATATCCATTGCCTTTTATTGCTTTCATTTTTTTTCTTGTGTCAACATAGAACAACAGGAGTGTTGTGTTATTTTTTGTGATTTTTCTGGGTTCGTTTGGACATTTTTATGCATTAACTGAGTTTTCAATGCATTTTATGTGCATAATTCAAATTTGAACTACATGCACATGCTCCAGTGCATATAAATTGGTTGAAAAATTAAATATGTGTCCTTGGGTTCATGCTTAGGTCCCATGCAAGAAATGGGAATGAATTTCAAACACCGGGGCACCGTTGATTGCCGGCAAAACATTGACATGCATGGTTTTTAAATTCTAGTAAATCCAAAACTCATTTGAAATTCAGGAAACTTGGCATGCTATCATGGATCGGCATCGACATGCTATCATGGGCAGGTTTGGGTATATGCTTCTCACAACCTGAGCTTCTAACAACAAGCATGATGGTTTTCGGTAGGGAACGTCCCACCTTTGTGGACGAAACGATATCCATTGCCTCTTATTGCTTTCAAATTTTTTGTCGTGTCAACATAGAACAACATGAGTGTTGTTTGAATTTTTGTGATTTTTCAGGGTTTGTTTGGACATTTTTATGCATTAACTCAGTTTTCAATGCATTTATGTGCATAATTCAAATTTGAACTACATGCACATGCTCTATTGCATATAAATTGGTTGGAAAATCAAATATGTGTCCTTGGATGCATGCTTAGGTCCCATGCAAGAAATGGGAATGAATTTCAAAGACCAGGGGACCGTTGATTGTCGGCAAAACAATGAGATGCCTGGATTTTTAATTCTAGTAAATGCAAAATTATGTTAACCATTCACGTGATGCCACGTGTCTTGGTTTTAATGGATGTAGGAGCTGCCGTGCGGATAGCTGCTTGACCCTGACTGAACGGGAAGCATGCGAGCGCTGTCCGGTGAGAAGGCTGACCGGGAGGCGTGCAAGTTGTACTTGAGTGCGCAAGCTCACCGGGAAGCGTGCGAGTTGTACGCTGTGCATGCTCACCGGGAAGCGAGCCCTTTGACTACCGTGGCCGCCCGCCTGGCTCGCATCCTCTCCATTAATGGCGCCCAAGCCGCAGTTTAATTCACTTTTTAAATATAAAACACTCATCACAAACGTTTTAGTTAGATTACGCGTATGAAAACCAATAGCTTCCTCAGGAAGCCAATAGAAAATGTACCAAGTAGGATTTCTGTAGCTCTTGATCGCAACCGTTTTAGATAGAACACCCGTATGCAAAGTGAGAGCAGCGCAGGATTTGTGCATCCCTTCAATGCAAATGGTTTATCAATTTGGATGACCCGTGTGGAACCACGTACAAACAATTTGGTAAGATTTATCAATCCATGTAACACAGCGATTTGTCAAAATATGAAGCTAATAATCACTAGTAGTATCTAATTTTTGCAACTGAAATTCAGTAATTAAGCATAGATTTCACTCATAGATTAAGTAGTCGTTCTTAATTTATACAAACAGTTCAACTCGACAGCTGGACCGACCAAACTTTTCCCCAATTGTTGCCAACCACGCACTGAAATAGCTAGTTCAACTATATATACTAACTAATTTTAAGTATGTTGTACAGTTCCACCACATCTATAGGCAGATGAACTGAAGGAAATAGCCCCTCCTGCTGCTCCTCCTGCTGCTGCTCCTCCTCCTCCTGCTGCTGTTGCTGCTACTGCTGCTACTGCTACTGCTGCTACTGCTGCTACTGCTGCTACTGCTACTTCTGCTGCTGCTGCTACTGCTACTGCTGCCGTTGCTGCTCCTGCTACTGCTGCTCCTGCTGCTGCTGCTACTGCTACTGCTACTGCTACTGCAGCTGCTCCTGCTACTGCTACTTCTACTGCTACTGCTACTGCTACTACTAGCTGCTGTTCCTGCTGCTACTGCTCCTGCTGCTGTTACTACTGCTACTACTGCTACTACTGCTACTACTAGTACTACTACTACTACTACTACTACTACTACTACTACTACTACTACTGCTGCTGCTACTACTACTGCTGCTCATGCTGCTCCTACTCCTGCTCCTGCTCCTGCTGCTGCTACTACTACTCCTGCTGCGGAGGGGCTTTATACTACTTCCGGCTGCCTCTCCTCTGCCGAGTGAGGTCAGTAAGAGGCGGAGGAGGAGGAGCATACCGACGAGCTGGGCAACCGCAATGCGGTGCCTGCCGCTAATGCAGCTTCAACGACGCTCGCCTCGAACGCCCTCTTCCGCTCCAGACGACCCCTCTTGAAGCGGTGGTTCTCCTCGTAGATCTCCTGATTCCTCGCCTCTGAGGCGGCGTGTGCCGCTGCCACTGCGGCGGTAAGGCTCTTTGCTTGCTCGACGATGCGCTCCTCCTCCTCCTCCCATAGGAACTCGGTGTAGCACGCAACGTCGCTACCGCACGTGTTGGCATCCACCTCTGCCTCTCGCCATCGGGCGGCGGTGGCGGAGTGGGTGATGATCCCGGCGGTCGACGGTGGGCTGGCAGCCACGGCGGCCAATGACGGGGTGGCGGCCACGACCACCACCGCCCGGCTTCTGGCCGCGGTGGCGGAGCGGGTGATGGCCACACTGGTCGGGAGTGGGGTGGCGGCCACGACGGCCATCTCCCGCTTTCGGGCCACACGGTGGAGCAGGCGATGGACCTGGCTTTCGACGGTGGTGTGGCGGCAACGACGGCCGGGAATAGCTACAGACGGGCACCGGCGGCGGAACGTGTGGTGGGTGTTCCGGGCACACCCAACAGGGATGCCACACGCACTACACTACGCCGAGGACTACGCCGCCACCGCGGTGTAGTCTCCCAGCTGGAGCTGTCCTCTGATGACGGTGGAGTCGCTGGGTGACAATGATGGACCATTTCCATTGGCGAATGTGGGAGAAGCAGACGAGATAAGCTACAGGGATGGAGGGGAAAATGCGACGCAGGACTCGCCGGCCATGAGAGTTTTTACAACTAGCCAGTAAGCATTGGGATTTTGGGGGATTTTACCGAGTCGGGCGGGAAGCTTGCGTGGGAACCTGCAAGGTTACACGGGAACGGGCTCACCGACGATTCATTGGTGCCACCGTTTGGCAAAGAGAACGCCCCCACACGCTGCGCAAGCTTGCGCTGTAAGCCGTCTACGGCAGCGGGGTGACAAGACGTGCGAGAGGAGGACGAAAGGCCATGTACCCAAACGATTAATAAAAAACGGTTGCGATTTAATTACCTACTATACTACCATCCTGGTTTATAAGTATGATTTAACTAATAAAATACGAATGCATGTCGCCAAAGATTATATAGTTGGATTTGTATTTGAACATAGTTTCCAATTATATATTTTTTAAACATGCATTAACATTTTGTTCGTTAAATTTGAGGGTAAAGTTTGGCACAGAATATAAAGGAGACTATAGACTAGACGGAGGTGGTACCACACAGCAGCTCTCTATGCAACGACGCAACTGTCGGCCGGCTTGTAGGCGACCATTTGCTGCATGTTCCACTGCTCCATGCGTGTGGTTGCTTGCGGTTCAGGTGGCCGCGGCGCGCTCTGCTCGCGTCCCGCCGTGTGCGCTCTGATCTCGCGTCCCTCCGTGTGCTCTGCCCTCGTCCCTCCACGCGCGCTGCCAGTGTTTTGGGCTGGGGCATGAACACGCACGTTCGTGTGAAAGCGGTTACGCCGGGCGCAGCACGACGATGCCGTTACCCACTGCAAAAACTGCCTTGCGGAATCGCCGAGAATCCACGCCGCCCGGCCCCCTTTTATTCCTACGACCATTTAACTTCATCTCTCATCTCACACGTAACAATAAGCACACCCACGAGGACACATACAAAGAGGACATCCAACGGTTCCAATGGCGCTCCCCATGGCTCCAATGGCGCTCCCAGTGGCCGACGCCGACAACGGCAGGCAGTTCACCACGCATCACGTACTGGACACCCATGTGAGGGGGAAGGCCCTCTCAATGGTGTACACGAACGATCCAGTCTCGTTGGAGAGCTCCATCCAAACAATGGAGCAGTTCCATTCCGAGGACAAGTACTGAGTGGTCGGCTTGGACCTCAAGTACGCCATCGGTCGTGCCGGGCACGATCAGAAGGTTGTCGTCGCCCAGTTGTGCGTGCAACATGATGTCCTCGTCTACCACTTCCACCTTGCCACAAGGCCTTGCGAGCGTTTCTCCAGGTTTATCAAGATCTCCCACTACAGTTTCTCTACGGTGGACACCACCAATGATCTAAAAGCGCTCAAGGTATCAAACTTGAAATGCCCGAATCTTGTCAACATCGAGTACCACTACAAGGTCTGGGCACTGACAAAAGAAAACTGAACTCCCTAGTTGAACTCGCCTCGTCCATCATCGACCCCTACTACGTGAAGATGAAGCAACAGAGCAATAAGGACAAGAACGCCTGGCACAGTGTGTGGCATCAGAGACTGGATGAACAACATGTCAAGTACGCGGCCATGGATGCGTACACAAGCTACGAGATGTACAGGCAGATCGTTGACATGAGGAACTGTCTTCTTCCTGACCCAGACGAGGGATCATAGCTGTGGTGGGAGCGTCATAAGAAGTAGATGACTAGACGATTGTTTCTCCTACTTTAGAATGCATACAATTGTTTATTTATGTGTGTGCGAATGATCTGTATAGTCACTTATCACTACAAAAAAAATACACTTCCGTGATGATACGTGTTTGTCACAGTAGGTCACATTTTCTGTCATGCATGTACATCCATGATGATTTTATGACGGAATCAAGATAGTCATACATGTGCTGTCGTAGAAGTGTTCCACGACATTACCAAAATTATCATCACGGAAGTGTCCACTTCCATGACGATAAATCGCGCATCACAGAAGTGCTTTCGTCAAGGGTGACCGACACGTGGCATCCACCGTAACGGAATGCCGTTAAGCTATCGGGTCAGGTTTTGGATCCGATAACCCGTTAACAGCCTCGACCAATGGGGATTTTCCACGTGTAAAATCATCATTGGCTGGAGGAGACACGTGTCAGGTCCGCGTTGGCGCAGGTGTCACTCATCCAATGGGCAAGACGTGCCTATGATATGTTGACATGTGGACCGGCCCATCAAGTTTAAATGGGCCGGCGCAACTGAAGGCCCACAAGATTTTGCGGACCATAATGGGCCAGCCCAGCTAAAGGCCCACGAGATTTTGCGGACCATAATGGGCTGGCCCAGCTAAAGGCCCACAAGATTTTGCGGGCCATAATGGGCCGGCCTAGGTAAAGGCCCACAAGATTTTTGTTCGCCATAATGGGCCAGCCCAAGTAAAGGCCCATAAGATTCTTGCGGATCATAATGGGCCAGCCCAGCTAAAGGCCCATGAGATTTCGCCGACATTAATGGGCCGGCCCAGCTGTCGGCCCACAAGATTTTGAGGACCCACGTAGGCCGGCCCATTAACTGGCTGCCATGTTTTGGGCCAAATGCCGGCCCATATTTGATCCGGTCCATTAATGGCCTGCCACGCTCCGGGCCTAATAGAGGCACATCTGAGATCCGGCCCGTTAAAAGCCTACCATGTTCTGGGCCAAATTACGACCCAGATCAGGTCTGGACCTTTAAGAGGCTTTGGGCTCAATTATGGCCCAAACCAGATACGGCCCGTCAACTGGACACTATGCTTTTGGGCCCACTTGCTAAAGGCCCACTTAGTAATTCGGCCTGATATTAGTTTTGGCCTGTTAAGGGACCGTTTAACATTTCGGCCCTATATTAATTTCTGCCTATTAAAATCCCATCATATAGTTGGTCCTAACTACGGCCCGGTTTGCATCCGGCCTGCTCGCAGCCGATATCTGATTGGGCCAAACAAGGACCGAGACAATTTTGGCCTGTTAAAAGCTCGTGATTTGATTCGCACAATCATGGGCCGGGGTTCATTTCGGGCTGCTGCCGGCCCATGAGCTGTTCGGCACGTTTCAGGCCCAACCTATATCGTGATTGCATGACGACCCGATTATGTACCGTAATTTTACGGTTTGGCTGGTTTACTGCGAAGACATGATATATATACTTTAAAATAACTACAGCATCGTGAATAAGAAAAAACCTAGACTATACAATAAAGAAATTACGGCATATTACATCCACTGGGCATCAAAGTTCGCCACTATGATAATAAAGCACAAGTAGACAATAGATTACATACACTGGGCATCAAAGATCGCCACCAGTGCAAATAAACACGCCGACAAAATAATATACAAAACTGACAGCACATCAATAGAGTTCAAGAAAGGTTAGCCCTGCTAGGGAGCTGCAGCGCAAGCAACTGAGCAAGATGATGATATTGCGCTTGTTCAACACTTATATCTTCCTCACTCTGAAAAATAAACAAGCAGACAGATGACAGGTTTTGCACATAAAAGTATCAGTGCTGACAATTCATCACATTTCTTACTGACGAATAAAGTGACATAGTTTAAAATTGCATTAACACAATATGGTATTGTTCAGGTCAAGACATGGCAGGAAATGACATTGTGAAGGAGTCGGTAGCTTCACGACACCACTGGATTACAGATCAAGAACTCATAAGTATCAATGGCTAGTGTGCTGTCAATTTATACCATTTCAGATTGGCAAATAAATAGACGGTTTAAATAATAGTAGAATGATATGACATTGTTCATAGTTAAGACATTGCAGAATATGACATTGTGCTGTAGTGGGTAGTTTCACCACACCATTGGATTATGGATGAAGAACAGAAGCATACATGCAATGCAAAAGAAGATCACTTGCTCTGTATAGTTTAATTTACATGGTATGAAGAAGTAACTTGGTTGTACAACTAAGAACATAAATTGAGAAAGGACAAACTTTTGTTTATGAACTACATAATAAACTTTAAACAAGCAATTTGATGCAAACACCAAAAATAAACAGCTGTTGCAGTCATGCCTAACCAAATATATACAACAAAGTTTGAAGGCTTGAGATGGACAAACTTACATTATTGGTGAAGACAGGCTCTATAAAGGCCTTGTCCATGCTGATGGGGGGGGGGCAATTCAAGAAGTTTACCACAGAATCTTCTTCAAAAGCATTGCCTTTATTCTACATTTTGTTAAGAGTAAATATAGATGTGATAATATACAAAAAATGGAGAATATTTAAGATAAGATGAAGAGTGATGCTACATAACCAAGTAGCTATAAATGTAAGTGCAGCGATACAGGCAAAAGGTACAGCCAAGAGCAATGCACAGCTAAACTTCTTCAGTACCAACCTTATGATAAGAGTAAATATAGATCTAATGTGTAGAAAATGGAGGCAAAGGAAAATAAGCTGCAGAGTGATGGTACATGAAGAACTACCTGTCATTATAAGTACACTGATAAAGGACAACATGTACTTACAAGGACAATGCAAAGCTAAAAAAACATTGGCATTGGATTTATTCTACACTAATGTAACCATTCATAAAGATCAGATAATTTGGAGCGAACAATTGATAAGCAAGCTATCATGCATACTGCTGTCACATAATGAACCTGGTATGTATGCAAGTACAGTCATACAGGACAATAGGTACTAACAAGAGCAAAGCAGCGGGCAGCATATTTGTGATATCCTATCGTTCTTGTCAAACCGGAATTCTTCTTCGAGCAGATTTCCTGCAAAAAAGATCCGTAAGGCACATGCGGAAAAGTAGAAGTTCAAATTGTCATGTGATTTCATATACAGTACCTCATCCTGGGAACGAGACCAGTGCATAACAAGGTTTTTCCATTCAATGTCTTCTAAATTTAGCACAGGAGACTTCACCGGAAATTCATTTATAGACTTGCCATCAAAGTGTGATTTCCTCAGGTAACACCGATACTGCTGCAATGCTTCCTTGAAAAGCACAAGCAAGCTTTGCTCGTCATGACTATCCAGATTGACCCTCGCCTAGTTAAAACAATGTAATGTAAATCATTGATGTGTTCCATCAACAGAAAATAGGATAATAATAACCATGAATAATAGCACTTACACGTAAGTTGGACAGGAAGATGTGAAAATGGTGTTTGTCTTCACAATAATCTTCCCATGATGGGAATATATGCATGTAGTCCCTAACAACATTGAAAGCATTGTCTTTTAAACTATAAATAAATGGAATGGGGTTCCAATCTGGAGAATTAGCCGTCTCTACAGTTGGGATAAGTCTTCGGCCGGTGGACTTTCTGTTCTTTTTGCTGGAGTGGGATTTTTCTGTGGTACAGCTGGTTCTTTGGGAAATGAAATTGGTATACGTTTTGCTGGAGTGCAGGTCCTGTGTGGTGGGGCTAGTGGTGTGGCTAGTGAAGTATGGGTACAGTCTGCTCGAGTTGGTCCTACGTTTTGTGTCACTGGTTGTACAACCAATATAAGTGGGGTGCTGTCTGATTTCTCTGGCACCACCACGTTTTTCAAGGACTTTGCTGGTGCTCCTCAGGTTCAGCAATCACCCTCTTCCTTTTTGATGTCTGATGCGCAAGAACAACATTTGACTGGAAAAACATGGTATGATGACAGATGGAATATGTATTGATAATGGATGGGCATGGCATCTCGACATATATGATGAGTAAACTAAGCAGATGGCGGTGCAACAAAGTAGAAGAAATGCAAGACAACATATGAAAGATACCTGCAATCAATAAAACATTGCCAAATTAGAACATGCACCTTGATGGGTGAACAGGATAGGCCATCTGGCTTTGACTCCTCGAGGTTAGAATAGTCATTAGGATCATATTTTGAACAAGAATCAACAGGTGGGGAGCGTATGAGTTTCATTGCATCCAGAATGGCACTCAATGCCTTGGTGCCAATTTTCTAAGTCATTCCAATGTTTAGCTTCAAGAGTGGACTGCTGCTAGTGCGACACAAAGCAGCTACACATATCATAGTGTAGATATAACGGGAAAACCTTAAGCATCAGAGTAAAATCAGCAAAGTGGAACTTGCTGGAATATATGTGCTAGTATTGCTGGTACGGCTAGAAAGGCTTCGGATACCAGCTCTCTTCAAGTGAAGATGTAGTACTGTTAATATCAGTGTAACTCTCAAAGGCGACACTGCTCCCCGCATTTCCTTGCTATTCTTATAGGATTCATGTGGGCAGGCCACTACAAATCCTATTCCTATGTTTACAAGATCCTACGAATCAAAGAGGCTCAAAGTGTCCATCACAACCGACCGTATAGACCTATACACTTCAAATGTCCCTGCTCATTTTCAGTACAAGGAACATACTCTACTACTATCATACTCCCTCCATTCCAAAATATAAGTCTTGGTAGAGATTTCCACTATGGATCACATATAGATGTATCCAGATACATTTTAGAGTGTACATTCACTCATTTTGCTCCATATGCAGTCCATGGTGGAATCTATACAAAGACTTGTATTTAGGAACAGAGAGAGTACATATTAAGGAAGAACGGAAGAGGAACATGGTAAAGAAGAGCAAGCAGATTTTGGATAATAAAATGTTGGTTGCGCAGTGCCCACACATGATGAACCAGAGTGCATTAAGAATGCAACTCCTAGCTGTCTCTCAACCATTTCAGGCGGTTGGATGAAGATCCTACGTCTCCTAACCCTTCTTCTTCCTCGTCTCTGATTCTTCCCGTACAGAACACCGCACGGGCCGCCGGCCGGACCACCGGCCTCCATCGCCTGTGTTCCTCCGCGACCCCACCCCACCCTCGCCCGAACCCCCACCCACGTCGAGTTTTCTTTGTTCAGCGAGGCCCCACAACCACCCGAGCCCCTTCGATCGCACCGGTGAACTCCGGCGAGCTCTGAAAAATCGACTGACCCAATTTTGAAATTTAGTCTACTGTGATTTAACTAGTGTGGAATATAAAAGGGGAAAACCATAAACATTGGGAGTATAGTGTTGAGCGTGGCATGGCAGATCTGAAGGTGCAAACCGGACAAAGGCAACTTCGCAACCAAGACAAGAAATCAGAATAAAGCAGTGGTGATCTATTTTCTTGCTGCGATAAATAAGTTGAGTAGATATGAAAGAATACGGCCTCTAGTGCGGCACAATGTACGCATCTGCTGAGAATTTGACCGTGTTGTGGTAGCGATGGCTGTCGGTAGCATGCAAGCAGATCTAGGAGGGTATACGGTGGCGGTGGGGCGCGGTGGACGAGACGGTCGTAGGAGCAGTGCCGACAAGGTGGACGACGGCAGGGATGAAGTGAGAGGACGGGATGCAAGGATCCTGGTCCGAAGCCGTGGATGAGAGAGGTCGACCTCTTGTAATGGACGGCGGCATCGGGGTATCAGCTCCGGCATGGTGGAAGAGGACGGCGGTGGATGGGGTGGTGGACGGCAGCAGACGGAGGAGGGTGGGGTGGAGAGGGTGTTTTGGCGCCTACGGAGTACAAATGGGGAAAAGGGAGGTGGAAAGGAAGGGGGAACCATGTATTCAGGACGCGCTTGTCTCAAATGCGAGGAAATTTACAAACTTAGCCCCCATTTCAAATTTCTACTACATCACAACAACATTAGTCGGTTGGGGATAGGACGGTAATCTCGCATACACCGAATATTTGCCGACGAGAATTTGTTTTTGGTGCCCACCGTGTATGAATATGAATCGGGGAGGGAGTCGATTTCGGCCGAGGACACACTGTGTTTTGGCGCCCACCGTGTATGAATCTGGGTGAGAGGCGGTTACGTCACGTTTGGGTGAAATTACAAACCTACCCCTATCAAAACGTACTGAAATCCAGCAGATAGGCTTTGCGTGACAGGGATAGGCAGTGGTGATTTCCATTTCGCAGATTTTGGTTTCGGGCGGTTACTGCGACTTTCCCCACTTCGTTCAAATTTTGCAGAGTGCATGTTTACCGTGCCAACTCAATTCGAATCCCGTTTGTATTCTATTTTCTCGGGCGGGATCCATTTTCAATTGGAATTACATTCTATATACATCATTTTTATATATACTTTCAAAAGCACAACAAAGAATTCTGCTCCTTTATATGTATAATATGATTTACAAATACAACGATCTCGAAATCTTAAGGTTGAATTCGAAAAAATTTAATCAAATTATGTTCTACTAAAATGTATGGATCAGTAATATCTACATATTAAATAACATAGATGTGCGTGAAATCATATGAGTATGCATGTTTGATAGATCAATTTTGGTTCGAGTATGGATTACATGTATCATCATCTCGAATTCAAATATTTGAAACCCTTTTTTGTTCACTCCTTTCACGCCCATCACTCTTGCATGCATGCTCCTTCAGGTAGCTATCACTCTCTTTTCTCTAGCTCACCCGCACGCTCACTTCATGTTTCTCCTATCCTCGCAAACATGGTCTCTCGACATCTCCCTTGAGAAGTGTCACACTCTCCCTATCATTATACATTACACGGTTTTCATTATCTCTCACGTCTCTACTATTCTCTGGTATCACTCGGTACCTAAGATTTCTTTTTCACCGCCACACACACAGTCTCCACTCGTCTTTGACTTTGTCTTTCTCTCTATGGGATTCTCTCACACACCCTATATGTCTCTGCATATGACTCATACCACTAAAATTACTCTCTCTCTCGCTCCTGTAGACACAACATTTGCTGCGGTCTCCTTTTCGTCTCCATCCCTGACTGACATTATTCATTTGTTTACCGATCAGACAACCCCGACTAACGTCTCCTCTCTATCTCACAGACACACACACAACTCCTGCTTCCACTCCCCTTCCTGACTACCGTCTCTCTCTCTCTCACACACACAAAACTCTCAATTTCGCACCCCGACTCGTATTTCTCTCACAAACATTTATCGACTAGCTAGCCTCTATATAGGTTTATACACCCGCACACACGTGCTTCCACCATTGCATACACGTCTCTCTCCCACTCCTTGTGTCTATGTAGATTTTTCTTCCCTTCTTGAGACACGCCCTCTCGATCATGCACACACACACTATCACCTCATTTTAAGCTAATACCTATCGCACACACACTCCTTGTGTCTTTGTCACACATGCACTCCGTCCTCCTCCACTCTCCCTCTCTCTCACACACATGGGCTTTTTGCAACAACTAGCAAGATGCCCATACTTTCCATGGAACATCAAGATGCATTTGTATGAGTAGTTTATCTTGTGGGGGAAAAGGATGAACGAGCGAAGGCCCTATTTGCAAATGTGGAGAGGGGTGTGGGTATCTTTTTGCAAAATTACCATAGTTTCCTTCCTATCCGTCAGATATAGATCGGACGGCCTATATTGCAGGATGGCAGGCACACGATCATCACCGACAATGCTTTTTATAAGAGTAGGGATAAAAAATAGAGTTGGTTATGATGGTGGGCCTGCCATCCTGCAATGTAGGTCGTCCGATTTATATCTGACGGATAGGAAGGAAAATATGGCAATTTACCCGCACTCTTCACCACATTTGGAGATAAGGCCTTCCCTCGTTCATCCTTTTCTCCCACAAGATCTTGATGTTCCATGCAATGCACGGGCATCTTGCTAGTAGAATTAGACATATACCACTTCTCAAATCTTGAAACCAACAATATTCCTCCCTTATCTAATCAAAACCACCAAAGGAATATATTTTGAGTGAAACATAACATATTTTTAGTGATATACGTATTTCAAAACTAGACTTTTTTTCTATCAAATCGGTGAATATGTATTAATCTACTTTGATCGTGTGGCAACGCATTGGCACATTGCTAGTAGTTATTATAATTTTTTTGACACCAGACAAATGGTGGATTACATATACGAAGAGAAGAGGCGCACGCACGCAGTTGGCCTCTCGCTGTCTCGCACACATGAGTGTTACGTAAAGGCGACGTTAACAAATAAACCCTAAAAACCTAGGTGCACGATTGCTGCATTCGCGGTTACCGGGTACGTGGTGGAGCACCTTTGTAGGAATAGTCAGCCCGCATGATAATTTGATCCGTAGGAGTTGATGGTCGGGACCACAGGTGAACGACTTGGAGCGCGGTGGCTCGCCAGTTGCCACAGATCGAGTAGCCACATTTAAAATATCGTTTTTAGTGGGGTTAATTTAATCTGCATGCATGACTCTCCTCCCCCCACGCTCGTCCAATCCGTTGTGACCAACAATATTTCCACACCTTCGCTACCCCGTAATTTCCTCCAACAAATATGCCCACGTAGCTATTACTTAACTGCAGGTGCATTGGGCCACTAACATATGGGCCCAACAGGGGTCTGGCCCACATGTCAGTGACGCAACTGGACCTACAGTTAAGTCAGTGCGGCTCAGTCCATATCTTATGTAGGTGTGCCCTTGCTCGCTATAAATACTGCGCCTCCCACGACATCGCTCTCTCGTCCCCCTTGTGTTCACGTTCATCACTATCTCCTCCCCCTCCCTCTCACGTCGACCACCATGGCATCGCCCCTCCCAAGCCCTAGGAGCCCCTCGCTGCACCGCGCAGATGGTCACACGTCGGTGTTCCGTTCCTCGCCGCCACTAGTCGAGGAGGATGCGTCGGTGTTCCGCTCCTTGCCGCTACACGACGTGTCGCCGTTCCGTTCCTTGCCGCCACTAGCCGAGGAGGACGCGTCGATATTCCGTTCCTCCCGACGATGCGACGCGTCGCTGTTCCGTTCCTCGCCGCCACTAGTCGAGGAGGACGCGGCGGTGTTCCACTCCTTGCCGCGACACATCGAGGTGGATGCGTCGGCATTCCCAATCTCGCCAGCATGCGTGCCGGAGGATGCGTCGGCTCCTCGCTACGAGGAGAATGCCGCGCCGCCCGCCGATCCCCCCAGTCTTCAGGAGCTTTGGAAAGAAATGTATGTCGCCTTGTGGGAGGCTTTGCCTCCAGCAGAGCACGCCAAAATACAGGCGGAGAAGAAGGCCGAGGAAGAGAAGCGCACCGCGGAACAAGCTGCCAGGGAGGCCTATGTCGCGTCCGAGAGAGTCAGGCAATTGGCTCTTTGGCAGAAGGCTCGTGCGAGGGCCGTGAGGGTGGCGGAGGATGCTCGTGCCGACGCCCTGAGTGCAGTCAGGCCCAAGCGCCTCATCTACACTTGTCAGTACGTGGACCGGATGCACGCTTCCAGCGAGGAGGAGTACCTATTGGCGGCGGATCACCACACTGGTGAGATCGCGCTCGCTCGCCGGCAAGCCGCCAATCAGCACCTCACGAGTTGCGAGGCTGAGGAAGAGGCGTTGTGTCGGCACGCTGGGAAATGGCCGCACACCAGGGCACTCGTGGCGCACCGCAAGCGCTCCTGCGAGCGTCGTGGCTATTAGGAGGAGTATAATTTTTGTTTCGTAAGGCGACCTCATTAGTTTTGGGACGCAAATGATAAATCCCGAACGGTCAGGAATTTTTAGCGTCCTTAATTAAGTATGTAAAAGGGAATGTTTGGAAACCTTGTGTATTCGTACGCATTTCGCAAGTACGTGCATATAGTACAAACTTTACTATATACTATCGCACTACACGTCTCTCTCAATATATGCTTGCAAACTGTGCTACTCCCTCCGTCCAGGTCAATAAGTCATCTTTGGTTGTGCACCGTGACCAAGAAGGAGGGAAGACTTATACACCTAGACGGAGGGAGTACTACTATTACTTATGTACTACGTGCAAATGCACGTTTTAACATTACGATGCAGTTTTTGTAAAAGTAGAAAAACAGCACTAGTCAAGCTTGTGAAACGATTCAATGCAAAACAAATGCAAAAATGCTCGTTTGATTGTTTACTTTTAGCTTCCTTCTCTGTGGTTATTTCTCTGTCGTACTTTGTACGGAGTATCTCACTGGTTGGAAAGGTATGCAAATTCCCGAACCTCTTCCTACACCATGTATCGAATTTTTTGCCTAACAAGTTGTGATGTGCAATTGGAATTCCAACTTTAGTACTACTACTAGTAGGAGTACGAGGGGCCAGTTCTTTTAGGCTTCTAGATTAGTAATCCCATAACTCCTACCTCCGTCCAGGTTTATTGGTCCCCATTGTAATCTATGTCAAATTTTGATCATAAATTTAACTAATGAAATGTTAGTGCATGTCACATGCACTACTCCATCCGTCTAGGTGAGTAAGTCATCTTAGGCTGTGCACCGTGACCAAGGAGGAGGAGAAAACGAGAAATGTTAATGTTTATTTGCTAATTAATAGTATTGCATGCAATGAACTAACCACTGCATGTCGTGTTTGATATCTCAAATCATTAAAAGCATGCACACTCTTTATCTCTTATTGGTTGATATGTCAATAAACAAGAAAGGAGGTAGAAGTTAATGCACTGTGCCTAAGTGTTTTGGGATTATTTGGTTTTCATAAGATGACTTACACACCTAGATGGAGGGATTACAATGGTGAGGAATAAACCAGTTAAATCTTTGTTCAAAATTTAGCACAAATTACAATGGTGAGGAATAAACTAGGACGGAGTAGTAGTTTAGAAGCCCAAATAAATGAGTGAGGCGCCTTATTGTTACTCTCCACTGTGACTAGTCTTGTGGGAAAAGATGGGGAAGATGCCAAAAGAACTGGCCCTAGGAGTAGTAGCTAGGGATCGAGTGTGCGAGATGAACTGGAGAAAGTAAATGTAGAGAGATAAAATGCAAAAAAGACGGAGGGATGTGATGGTTGCTTGTCCATTTATTTTACCAGGCCACTTATTACTGGGAGTGGTTGGGTTTTGTGATATGACGGCTTTACTGCCGTGCCACGAGCGGGGTGAGAGGTCAGACTCTTGTGCAGCGCCACTCTCTACACTTGTACTACATCGGACGTGGTTTATTAGTCCCCCATTGAATTTGACTGAAGATTTAACTAACAAAATGTTAGTGCATGTCAACAAAAACTATATCGTTGGATTCGTATTTGAACATAGTTTTGAATGATATAATTTTAGGTGACATGCATCAGCATTTATTGTACTATATATAATGTTAGTTCAATTTTTGGTCGTACTAATCTATAGTAGTAAGGTGCCCGTGCGTTGCACCGAAGAGTGAAAGGCATTCATCAGTGAGTTGTTTATTTTGACAAAGGATGTGGGGGTCATCTCATGTGTAACGGGTATCGATAGGTTTCTTCAGATATTATTTCATCTCTAGAGCTCACAAACATCCGGGTGAAATAGATAAAAAGGTATATTTTGCTAACAAAAGCGTTCAACTGTTCAACATGCATCCAAAACTTGTGAAGAAATAACACTTATTGTGCTTTGCAAGAAATGATCTTTAAGAATTAGTTTTTGAGTATCGATTGTTATACATGTTGGCTACAGATGACATGGCACTTTCTTATAGTCAACAGTTGGCTATACTATTAAGTAATATTAACCATGCCCTTATACACCTAGACGGAGGGATTAAATCAGGATGACTTGCAAGCGGGCAGAGGAGATGTAAGAAATGGTTCATCGTAAGTCTTTCACCAGTACTGTAGTAAAAATTCACACATGGAAGATTCTAGACTAAACCATAAGCGGATAAACTTTTATTCATGCGCGATACTCCAATAGAGTAAGATCCTATATGGAAGTCTCCACATGCTTAGACAGCGGATTACATTGAGCGAAGAGTAATGATCAACATTTAAATTGATAATGCGTAGGTCCAGGTGAACCTCCTTGGAGTCCCCGTGCACCGCGTCGGCGGGTAAAGGATGCCATGGGTTTTCCAAGTCCACATTGGCGGGATAGTCCCAGCTCCCCAGAGTCCAAGTCCGTTCGATGAGGCCGGTGTCACCGCCCACGTGACCCGTAGGGCTAGTAACACTGACCACGCACCCGTACATCAGCCTCGTGTCAGTGTCAGCGTCAGCGGCGTCGCCCCTGACGCACATTACAGAGACGGGGCGGCGGCCTTCGCGGTCCTCACCGGTGCCCACGATCAAGAGGAAGACGATGTCGTCCTCCTCCGAGACTAGTAGGCGGCGGTGATCCTCCAGCGACTCCGGCATGGTGAACGGGTAGCACGTCTCGTACTTGATGTTCTCCGCCAAGGGCGAGCATTAACCGCTGCACGCATCCGTGAGGTGATGCACCATGTCCATCGGCGAGCCACAAAACGGCATCGGGCACTCATAGCAGTGGACGTAGGGCTCCTTGGAGGCATCGACCAGGCCATCCATGAAACGGGGGTGGCTGTAGGGGACGTTGCGCCAGTTGAATATATGAGCAAGTTACTACGAGATTTAATCCGAATAAGCACAAAATAAATCATGAATTCTACCACGATTTCGAACAGGAAGGACAGAAACACATACGGTGCAACAGGAGCAGCACTGTTGGCATTGGGGATGTCGCCCATGTCCAAACACCACGTAGACACGGTCTTTGAGCATGGTTCGTAGTCGTTCCATGCTCGGGCATTGAATTTTGTAACTATTTTAGATTAGAATATACTACTCCTCCGGTGCTAGTAGTAGAGCAGAGTCCTACTCTACTACTCTACTCAAGCAAGTTAGGGCATAGCACTATCGGGAGTACCAGTACTGTGATCACTCAAGCAAGTTGTCTAGCATCGACATGACCCTCCGCTGCTGGTATGTGTCTCGTAAGTCAAGCGGCATGCTGTAGTCATCATCACCCGTCGACTTCCCGTAGCACATATTCGCTTCTCCATCTTTGGCCGCACATAATCTCGTCCAATCTTCCATCCCCGCTAAGGCGCCTCCCCCCCTCGTCCGAAACCCAAGCACTAACAATGGCAGAACTGAGCAGCGTCCGCCGAAAGAGTGGCTGGAATTCGCTCCCCACAGAGGTAATCAAGCTCATTGTTTCGCATGTGGACAATCTCAGTACCATGCCACCCGGTTATTTGACTCCAACTTGATATGATGTTGTAGGCCTCCTGGTGTCCCTACCCTTCCTAATCCTAGAACCTTTCAAAGAAAAGCGGCATGACAGTTGCAGGTGGTTCCTGGCTTGATCAGACGACGGCGAAAGATTGATGATCATTCGCACGTACCGGACATGTTGTTTCGTTGAATACAATCACAGTCACTGCAAGGTCTTTGAGTAGGATCCCAGCTTCTCTGGGCCTTCAGGAATTTTTGACTGGAGGCTAGTAAGTTGCCTTGGTACACGCTCTTTGTTTGTCGCACTGAATTATCCGATTAACCAGGAGATAACTGACGATAAGGATCACGATGGCAGCGTACCATGTGTCTCTGCATGCACCATACCCTAATATGTGCTGCCATGCTCTGCAGCCCAAAGTAGGAGAGAGGGTCGCAAGTATCAAACTTCGACCTACCGGCTGGAGCTTCCCCTGTCAGGCACCCATCTGGTTCAAGCCATCAGCCAATCTCCACAGCTTAATAATTAGTAATGTCTAACTGAGTCAGTTAGTTAGATGCGTACACTTGGTGTAGTAGGATCTTTATTTAGTTTGATGCATACATTTGTTCCTTTTTGGTAGCCCTTTTGTAATGATGGCTGATGTTTGGTTTGGAAGACAGAGCTGCGTCTTCCCTCTTCTGGCCTGCTTACTGCTTCTGTTGCACCCCCAGCCCTGGTTGCTGCTGCTGCTGTTTTGAATGTACAATCAGTAGTATATTTCGTCTGTTGGTTGAATAAATGTGTTGTTAGAACGACAAACACAATGTTTTGGAAGTCGTTGCATGGTTCGATCCTTTAGTGCCCCGTACCGTACGTAGCGCCAACTATTTTTCGTACGGAACACATTTTCCACTTGTTGATAACATTCAGCCCACTGATGAAGGCCCAATAGAGAAGCCCATAATTACCTGGATGGGAGGCTCTCACATGAATCTGGCCCAGGTACATGCTCACGGTCCCCTAAACATAAATAAATAAATAAATAAAGCTAAATGCTCATGCACGAGTTCTTTTGGAAAATAGGTAGCCTAGTATTTCTTTTTGAAGAATACCCAAGCTAGGCCTATTTATTTTCTCCGAATTGCTGGGCTACAAATCTTTCAAGACGAGGAGGGATGCATTCCGGCCTGGCTTAAGAGTATGGTCAATGTCTGTTAAAAGTAATATCAAAAGGGGTTTAAAATTCCAAAAAAATTATAGCAAATGGGATATAAGTTTCTTTTTTTGTTTTTGTTCTTCACTGATATCTTATACGTATTTCATTTGATTTAACATGACATAGTACTAATTTATTTTTAAATTTGTTTTAGTATGGATATTAATTTTTGGATTAAGAATGTTTCATTACCCAGCAAAAATTTGCGAAATTTTTCAAAATTTCCCACATATTTAGTTAATTTTTCGACCCTGGTACTGAGAAGAAAATGGCCAGCAATTCTAAAAATGGAAAACGGGCTGCAATAAATTCCATATGAATTAGAAAATGAGTACAAATTATAAAAATAATAGCAAATGGGTTGTACACGCCACAAATTTCGAGGCTGACTTGTTTACGCAAGGCTTTGTCAGTGAACACACGATTCTAGCAGCAGTGACTGTTGGATGTCCATCCAACGGCCGACGTGCTTCTTCAATCTCTGATCTTCCTGCTCCAGCCGCCTAAACTAGCGCCGGTGGGACTGCCTGCTCCCTCCTCTTGTGGCCTGTTGTGATGTCGCGCAGGCTTCCCAGGCCCACCCTACTCCCTCCACTAGCCTAGCCGCACGCAATCAACTGCCTCCTTATTACGCAAAAAAATGATTCGTCCCACTGACATCTAGGGCGCATCGGTTGGGAGGCTGACCTGTGGGCCTACTAAGTTGACGCGTAAGCAGGGCTTGTCAACTTAGTCAACAAACGATTCTAGCAGCAGTAACCGTTGGATTTGAATCGAATGGTCCTGCTGCTTCTTCAATCGCTGCTCTTCTTGCACCATCTGCCCAAACCAGCGCCGGGCAGACCGCTTGCTCCTGCCTCCAGTGGCCGGCTGTGCTGTCGTTGAGGCCTCATCGCCCCTACTACTCCCACCGCTAGCCAGGCCCTGCGGCGACGGCAGCCTCATACCGCAGCTGAACTAGTGAACCCTCGTACTCCTATCCGCATGGGCATCCACTGCCGCGTCTTCCCCGGCACCGCGTCGCCCTCTTCCTAGGCCTCGTCGTTGTCCACCGCCTTGGTGCTCTCGACGCAGCGTGGTCAACGTGGTCAACGACATTCCATCGGAAGAGTACTCTATGTGGAGAGGCTGACAGCTGGGTCCACGGCCACATCCCAGTTTTTTTTGTGATTTGCCAAATAAGTCGCTTTGTCAGGCTTGTTGGGCTGCAAATCTTTCAAGATGAGGAGAGCTTTCATTCGGCTGGCCGAGAAAATGGCCCATCAGTAATGAGAAATGGGTTGTACATTTTTAAAACACATCAAACCGGCAATTAGTTTCAAATATCTTTTTTTTCATTTCGATAGTTTAAATTACATTAATTTTTATGCGTGGAGAATTTGTCGGATTTTATATTGTTATACATTTATTTTTAAAATCAGATTGAATGTGAGTCAAAATTTCGGGATTAAAAACAGTTCGGACCGCACCGAAATATGCAAAATTTCGTATAATTTTTTAACCGTGGCCACAATATGGGATGTAATGCTAACAAAAAGAATATGGGCTCCAAAAAAATCTTAACAATTAGCAAATGGGCTGTAAATTATTAGAAATAATGGCAGATGGGTTGTATGTTGTTTTCCACAGATTTGAAGCTTTCCAAAAAAAAGGTTGACGCACAAGCAGAGACTGTTGGATGGCCATCCAACGGCCGTCGTGCTTCTTCAATCTCTGCTCTTCCTGCTCCAGCCGCTCAAACAAGCGCTGACGGGACTGCCTGCTCCCTCCTCCCCGCGGCTGGCTCTACTGCCGCACAGGCCTCACCGCCCCACCGTACTCCCATCGCTAGTCTAGCCATCCCTCTACTCACCCACACCTGCTGTTATTCTCCGGCGACGGCAGACGAACCAGTAAACCCTCATACAGTTGTACTCCCCTCCGCGTGGGAAACAACTGCCGAGTCTTCCCTGCCTCCGTGTCGTTCCCTTCCTAGGCCTCGCCATCCTCCACCACCCTGGTGCTCTCGGCGCGGCCTAGTCAACATGGTCAACGACCGACATGCTTCTGAAGTGGACTGTACGTGGAGAGGCCGACAGCTGGGTCCACAGCCGCACGCAAGGAAATGCCTCCTTATTACGCACAAAATAATGATTCCTCCACCTAACATCAGGGATCCACCGAAAGGGCCTCTGTATTTCGCGAAAAAAACGTTACCGCCGCTGACAGCTTGGACGCACTAGCTATATCTTCGCATGCAAGGAAGTGCCTCCTTATTACACAAAAAAAATGAATACTCCCCCTGTTAGCTGGGACCCAGTATAGTGGCAGGCTGACTTGTGGGCCTACTAAGTTGACGGGGACGGAGGGCTTTGTCAACTTAGTCAATATGCACGATTCTAGCTCCAGTGACCGTACAACGTCCATCCAACAGCCGTAGTGCTTCTTCAACCTCTGGTCTCCCATGGCCGGCTGCGATGCGGCAGAGGCCTCACCGCCCCCTACTACTCCCACCGCTGGCCAGGCCATCCCTCTACTCACCCACACCCCCGTTATTCTGCGGTGACGACAGCCTCACACCGCAGCGAACCAGTGAACCCTTGTACTCCTCTACGCGTGGGCATCCACTGTCGCGTCTTCCCCGGCTCCGCGTCGTCCCCTTCCTAGGTCTCGCCGTCGTCCACCGCCCTGGTGCTCTTGGTGCGGCGTGGTCAACCTGGTCAAGGAATGACTTCCATCGGACGTGGACTGTACGTGGACAGGCTGACAACTGGGTCCACGGCCACAGCAAGGAAGTGCCTCCTTATTACGTGCAAAATAATTATTCCTCCACCTGACAGCGGGGACCCATCGGACGGGCCCTCGTATTTCGTGAAAAAAACAGTTCCTCCTGACTGCTGGGACCCACCAGCTACATCTTCTCACGCAAGGAAGTGCCTGACAGTCGGTGCCCACCTGGTCGAAGCGTACGTAGCGTTGTCATTCTGGTTGCGAACTTGTACGTACATATATACTGGTGGATGTAGAGGCGCGCATGTGTTGTAGTAGAGGCATGCACGTAGCATGTACACGTATGTATAGCGGCCAGGGTGCAAGAAAGAAAATACGGCCACATATGTGTACATACGGGCGGGGTCTCGAACGCCTACTCGCGCATACGTACGGCCAGGGCTCGTGTACATGGGTGGGTCGGAACGGAGAAACAGCGTCACCGTAGTGTTCATGGGGACGCAGCGAAATGCGTCGTGTTCATGGGGAGGCAACGGAATGCTCGTGTTCATGGCGAGGCAACGGAATGCATCATGTTCATCGGGTGGCAACGGAATGCGTCGTCTTCATCGAGAGGCAACGGAACACGTGGGAGCCAACCAGCTGGGTCGGAACGGAATGCATGGTCGTGTTCATCGGGAGGGCTTGGATGGAACATGCGATGGAAACGAGGCCTGACATACCGCAAAACGGAGGAAATGGACCTCCTACGTTCGGAACGGGGTCCTGTAGATCGGGAGGGGTGTGGCGTACCGCAAAACATAGGAAACGGACCTCCTACGGTCGAAACGGGGGTCCTGTTGATCGGGAGGGGTGTGGCGTACCGCAAAATGGACGAAACGGACCTCCTACGGTCGAAATGGGGTTCCTGTTGATCGGGAAGGGGTGTGGCGTACCGCAAAACGGACGAAACGGACCTCCTACGGTCGAAACAGGGATCTTGTTCATCGGGAGGGGTGTGGCGTACCGCAAAACGGGACTCCATGTTGTACTGTTCATCTCCACCGTTGACCTCCTGCAGCCTCCACGGGCTACCATCGACTTCCTCCAGCCTCCACGGGCTCCTATTCATCCAGCCTCCACCGCGAGCTACTCCACCGGCTACTATTCAACCAACACTCCACGGGCACCCCTCCACCGTCTACTGTTCATCCAGCCCTCCACACCACGGGGTCATGTTCATCTAGAGGAAATGCCACCGCTCACTGTTCATCCAACCCCCCCCCCCCGCTACACTCACTGTTCATCCAATCAATCGCCTTCAGTTAGCAGCAGTAGCGAAGGAATCGCTCGATCGGGTTCAGTTAACAGCCATCGATCGATCGCTCGGGTTCAGTAACGCGTAGCCTGCAGTGCAATCGCTCGGGTTTAGTTAGAGCCCAACGCCTCGCTCGGATTCAGTTAGAGCCAACGCCTCGCACACATGCGCGTACGTGTACGAGAGAAACGCGCATCGCTTGTTCCCCGACCTCCCACCATAACCGGGAAGTCCCCGAAATTTTCCTCCCCCTCGCTTCTACCACGGTTATTTCCGTCATGGACGGCCCAAAGAATGTCATGCAGCTGCGTCTACGGCCCGCCTAGGACGAAAAGCCCATTTTCTGTCATGATTTTTTGTCATAGAAGTAGGAGCCCACCACATCTATGATGATACCGGGTTTTGTCACAATTATTGTCATAGAAGTGTCATATGAATGACAGAAAAAAATTCGTTCGGCTCACGGATGTATCTTTTTTTGTACTGTATGTAATTGGATGCTTATTTCAGTTATATATATACATGTTATTCTACAGTAGACAGAGCAATCCACAAGGCTTATTAGCAGCAATCGTCTGTGTTATTATTGGTCTTCGCACACATTTCAGATTACGGACATGTTTGCCGTGTATCATACACATCTTCTTTAGTTGAACCGTTTCCATTTTGTTGCCTAATCACACACAGTTCATCCTAGTGAACCGTATGTTGTATATCGCACACGCCTTCATCTGGTTGCCCGTTTCTTTTGTGGCTCCTCATCACAAACAGTTCATTGAGCTGAACCGTATGCCCTGCATCGCACACGCAACTAAATTCTGAACCGTGTTTGATGCATCTGTCATCGCAAACGTTTTGCACCTTTTTGACGGTTTTCCTACACCACCGTTTGCAATCATTGCATCACAGACATTTTCTCGAAGGTTCTCTAATCGTAGTGTCAGGTTTGGACCATCCTGCAGTAGTGATAGAGAGACATCATGGAATTCCATTTCTTTGGGCGCTCTGATTCATCATGGGTGGGCAACCAACATTGTATAGAAAGAAGGGGAATCTCAATAATATGCTTCCTCTTCTATTTTTTAATATGTTCCTCTTCTGTTCTTCTTTAGTAAGCAAAGTATGTTCCTTGTCAGGAAGGGGAGCAGGAACATCTGCAGTCGACAGCTCTATTGGGTCGGTTCTGCTAAATGATTGCGCACATCGAGTTGGTCTTCCATAGTACCCTGGAAATGGTGGGAGTTGCGCGGTCTTTGATAGACTAAACTGATAGTAACAGTTGTGCACCTTCAGATGAATAGAGCTGGCCTGTAGGTGATCGATAGGCTGCATATTATTAGCGGCAAACCCTATGTTTTCCAGCCAATTCCGCTTTCCCGATTTATTTATGGTGGTTGTGGTGTACCCCTGTTATCTACACTACGATCTACCTACTGGCTCTGCACTCTCGTTATCATGGTTTGGCAATAAACTTTCTATACGGTATATTATGAACCAATCATCTGCCAACTATCCTTACATCTGGGGCCCCCAACAGGGAGCCTATTTTTGTGAGTAGTTGTGCCAAATTATATTAATCTACTTATCATATTACAGCACACATGGGCTCTCTCATCAGAATCATGTGATAGCATACAAGGGTTTACAGGAAGCCTCTATTATATTACAATATCCTCTGCATTACAAAGATAATCTCACTACTATTTGTGTTTTCATGCTTTACAGATATTGTAGGTAATAACAATGAATATAAGAATACACACATCATAAGAATATTGCGGAATGGTTCAATGGATAAAAAACTTGGCATCAAGGGATTGAGGTCCATTGTGGATGCAATGAAACCCACATGCTCCCGACCTATAGATTTGTATTCAGAATATGATCCTAATGACTATTTGATATGTCTCCGTCGTATCTATAATTTTTATTGGAACATCAAGATGCATTTGTATGATTATTTTATCTTGTGGGAAAAAAGATGAATGCGGGAATGCCTTATTTGCAAATGTGGAGAGGGGTGTGGGTATCCTTTTGAAAAATTGCCATAATTCCTTCCTATCCGTTAGATATAAATCGGATGGCCTATATTGCAGGATGGCAGGAACACCATCATCACCAACTCTGTTTTTTATAAGAGTAGAGATATCTAAGTGTCACTGCCCCCACCCACCCACCCACAAACACACACACACACACACACTTCCCGACACCGAACGAGTAGGTTGACACCTCAATCTTGATACTAATCTATCGACATGCTTCTCTCTCAAACACACACACACAACCCGACACCGAAGGAGTAGGGCGGCACCTCGATCTTGTAGTAATCTATCTACTCCTCTTTCAATCACACACTGATACATTATCTTGAAGGAGTAGGGTGGCACCTCGATCTCGATACGTCTTTCTCTCCCTCCCCTTCCCCCACACCCCAACCCCAACAATGACAGCAGAAGGGTGACAACTCGATCTGATCTTAATTTGTCAATCGGTTTCTCTCTCAAACATTATGTCTTTGTGCCTCACTCAAACAAACAAGATACGTCTTTTTCTCCATAGGCCCCTCGATATGTAGACTTCACGCGCGGACACAGCTGTAGTGACGATGACGCTGAACTCAATGTGCCTTGTTTTCACCGGCCTCATGTGATAGTTTTCACCCTGTTTTCCATTAATTGACAAGACAACCTTTTCTTTGTTACTACTAGTAAATTCGAAATCATTCGGGGCAGACATATAATATATCACTTCAACCTAATTATCATAGTAACTATTTTAAAAGAAACTAGCTAGATGCCCATGCGTTGCATGGAATATCAAGATGCATTTTTATGAGTAGTTTATCTTGTGAGAGAATAGCAAGAAGCCCATGCATTGCACGGAACATCAAGATGCAGTTATATGAGTAGTTTATCTTGTGAGAGAAAAGGATGAACGAGGGAAGGCCTTATTTGCAAATGTGGAGAGGGGTGTGGGTATCTTTTTACAAAATTGCCATAGAGGAGGACCGGGAGGCTGCATGATGTGAATACAACGCTGTTTGCACTCATATAAAGGTGCCCCTCCATTCAAATGCATCTGCCACATCGTAAGCACCTAAGCATGTGCGTAAGCACCTACACTAAGCGCAAAAGTGCTCACTCCAAACCCATGGCAGCGATGCGCATGAGCGGCAAGCGGCTGTGCCCGATGGTCCACGACGTCGTCCTGCGGCATGGCGCCGAGGATCGTCTCCAGACGGTGTTTGCGATCGGCTGGTGGATGGCCGCCGTCGACGCCAACTACGACTCTCAGTTGGACCAGATGATCGTTGCCACCACCAACAAGTTCACCATCCTCAAGAAGCTCGGGGACGACATCGCCGTACTCCTCCAGCCCGTGCACCTGGGCTCCTCATTGCCTGCCACCGTAATCGGCCTCCATTGTCGGAACCTCTTTCAAGCACTGGTGGCCCTGCGACTGCCCGCCGATGCCACGAAGAATGTCCACCTGGAGGTCGCGCTCGCCGCGAGGCGCCTCGCCCTGCAACAATTCATCGACCTACACATCCACATGTATGAGAAAATCGTGTACATAGGTATCTACAAGGCCATTGAGGATGCTACGACGTTGGCCTTCCTCAACCGGCTGGAAGCCTTGGATGCCTTTGCTGAGAAGCACCTTGACCTCGCCACAAAATCTGCCGCTCCTTAGCCGCCGATCGGTGGCCCGCGGCACTAAGTTGAGGAGGAGGAGGTCGTACGTCGATGGATGCATCTTTCTTGTTGCCTCCTGTAACCACCACTGTGATCGCATCATCATGGCCTTAATTCTTATTGTGCTATTGCATTCTCGTTCCAGTCAATACCGGCATGTGCGATCCATTTGCTTAATTATATGCATCACTGTAACTAGTACTCCATCCGTCCATTTATAAGTTATGCTTACCTTTTCCAGCAACTTCGTATAACGCACGGGCATCTTGCTAGAAACACTAGAACATGTCGGACCGCATGTGACCAAACGGACGATGCACCAACCTATCTACTACGTACCCTGCTTATCTGGCAGAAATAGCCCGACCTAGCGTTTCCAATCATTATTTCTATCTATCAATCGTGGCAAGGAGCATAACCAAATCTTACAATTTATACATTTTTCTCTACTCCTACTCCTATAAAAGTCACAGTTGGTGATGGTGGTGTGTCTGCCATCCGTCATTTCTGACCATTAGATTTGCATCTAACGGCTGTGAGGTAACTTGTGGCATTTTTGCAACAATAGCCCACTTCTCTGTTCCAATTTGTAGAAATCCCCTTATTGTCTTGAAAGCAGCCACATCCCTTCCTCATTTCATCAAAATAGCCTGAGAAATATATTTTGAGTAAAAAGTAATATATTAGGAGTATATCAAAACAAGAGTGATTTCTTTCAAGTATGTGAACAAATACTACTATTCTACTACTTTGGATTCGTCGCAACGCATGGGCACGTTGCTAGTAAAAGGAAAAGCCCTACCGCGTTTGCGTCGCACCCCCACGCTCCCGGGAATCGGGAGTACTCCACGGCTCGTCCGGCACGCCACATAGCTAGGGAAGGCTTGTTTCCTAGCATTTTCACTTTCATGTGGGACCGCCGTTGAGCAAACTGACCATTGGAAAACCACACCCCACCTGCCGCCAGGTTGGAAAATAGATACATGGGGAAGATCTAGCTGTAGCACGGAAACCAAGAAATTTTGTGTCTGATGGGGCTCGTTGATATAGTGTTATTTATTCATAAATAGCAAGATGCCCATGCGTTGCATGGAAAATCAAGATGCATTTGTATGAGTAGTTTATGTTGTGGGAGAAAAGGATGAACAACAGAAGGCCTTATTTGGAAATGTGGAGAGGGGTAGGGGCATCTTTTTGCAAAATTGCCATAGTTTCCTTCCTATTCGTCAGATATAAATCGGACGGCCTATATTACAGGATGGCAGGCACACCGTCATCACCAACTCTTTTTTTATAAGAGTATAGATATAGATATAGATATAGATATATATATAGATATAGATATAGATATAGATATAGATATAGATATAGATATAGATATAGATATAGATATAGAGAGTAGAGATTTGGTTACCAAATCTCATGCGTGCAATGCACGTGTAGCTTACTAGTTGGTTACCAAATCTCATCCGACTTCAGCACAAGCTCGTACTGCGGGAGCACCACAAGGCCTTCCTATCCGTCGCAACGCACGGGCACATTTCCCTCTCGGGGCCCATGGGACCGAGCTTCAGTTGCGTAGTGCACCGGCCTATGAGTCAATGACATACGAACCTTAAATGCGGCTGCAACACATGTCATTTGTGACACCCCAAAATTTTAACCTTGTTTTACTAATTAAAATTTTGCCAGGAAATTAAACTTTTCATTTTTCTGGGTTTTCTTTGATTTCAGTACCATCCTTTCTTGGATTATTATGGAGTTTTATCCCAAGTGAAAGTTTCCAAATATATTACTGGACTTGTTTTCTCCCTCGAGAAAAATTTTTCTCTTAAAAGTGGATTTAATTGCATAACTAATTCTCCCAGAGATTTATTCCTTGAAATGATTTTTTTTAAGTTTCAGGACCCAATTTGCACTGCAACCTCGTGATATATTTGGAGATGTCATATGATGTTTTTGAATCACTTTTATGGAAAAATATAATTCATTCACTTAATATTTTGAGCTCTACACCAAGTTTTAAAATCTGGTCCAGTGAGCATTTTTACACTGCAACCTAATTAAATATTTCTTTAAAGCCTCCACCAAAATTTTGGGATGTTAATGGAAGTATATTATTATACTTTATGCAGAAACCCTTTTATGTTCTTTGAAAAATTTGAGTGAATCAACTTCTTTTGCTTTCTGGTCCAGTTTGGCTCTTTCTACTGCAACCCTAGTTAAATTTGCTCTAGTACTCTTGAGCTTTCTCCTGCTTATAGCCCATGCTACAAAACCCTTAAGTCCAGAAGAGTGGACCCATTGGAGAATTTTTAGTGCTTGTAACCATGCCCTTTTCTTTCTTTCCAAAACTGATGTTTTGGAAAACTTTCACTAACAAGTTTCTGATTTTGTCAAACTAACCTCACCACCCTCTCTTTCAACTAAAGAGACCCCAATCTAGAAATTTGGGCCACCCCAAGAATTGCCTAGATGCACTTAGCATTTTGTCGAACACCTTGAGTGTATGAGCAGATTTGGCATGATTATTGGTTTGCTTTGTGATCTTGATCGTCTGACCTAACAACCATGTCCATTGAGCTCCTAACTAACCCTAACCCAGGCCTGCTAGTCCCCAGCCCCAACCTAATCCTCTAGCAAGCTCTCGCATTGTGTCGAGCACGTAGCGTGCGTGCGCTGGGCGTGCCCAGAGCGCATGTTTTGCACGCGCGAGCACCGAGCCGCCGCGTCTCGCTGCCAACCGACCCATGCCCGTGCTGCCCCTTGGCCGCGCACAGCAGTGCCCCAACTCCTCCCGTGCCACAGAGCCGCCTGGCCCTCCTCCTGGCGCCCCACAACGCCACCGACGCTAGCCGCCGACGGCCGCAGCAGGGCTCTGCCATGTACGGCGCCGCCCAAGCCGCAGCAGCGCGCCAGCTACCCCCTTTGAATAGCCCGAACTCATCCGCAAGGTCGTCCGCTAGCGCACGTCGTCGCCACGTCGCCTGCAGCAACAGGACGGCGGTCGCCGATGAGCTTATCCACGGCCGCAGCGAACCGAACTCGTTGCTCTATAAAAGGAGGCCCCCGAGCTCCTCCGAGCACCCAGGCAACCTCAGGCCACTACCACAACACACCCGCCGCCCGAAATCAATGAGGGAAAGCCATCTTCTCGGTCTCCGGCCAGTTCGGTTGCCGCCACGCCCCAACCCCGTCCGTCACAGCCAGGGCCTCCCCCGCCTTTCCAACACCACCGCCCGACTCCCCTTGACCCTGCGGAGCTGCCCAGCACCTCAAACACGGTCGGGAGCCACGGTATCCCAGAGCCCCAAACTTGCCCGAAGCTCTCTCCGCCGCGGAGCTCGCCGCCGGTGATTCCCTCCGTCCCCGCCAACCAGTCGACCACCGGGAGGGCCGCCTAGGAGTGGCGGATCCATCCCTGGCCTCGGATGCCCCCAAGGAGCCCTCGTTCGCCGGCGACGATCGCCGGAGTCCCGCCCCCGCTCAGGCAGAGGAAAGGAGAGGGAGTGGAGACCAGTCAAACCTGACCAGTGGGCCCGCTGGACCGACTGTCAGTGACCACGAGCCGGTCCACGCTGGATAAGTGAAGACGTAAACCCCAGAGTACGTCTTCGCTACCCGGAAAGCGTATTCCTTTTGAAACGTTTTCTTTTCTATTTTATTTTAAAAACAAATTTGACCAAAACTTTGACTGGCTATAACTTTTAAAATATGAATCCAAATGACTTGAATCTTTTTCTGTTGTTCCTCAAATATTGTCTAGTTTATTTTCATATTTATTTCAAAATTTTCCAAGCAACTTTTTTCTACTGTTTTTAAACTATGTGTTAATTTATATATTTCCAAAAATAGGATTTGTGGGAGAGAGAAGAAAACTTTCAAAGTTTTGGAATGCACCCTGACTCTCCACACCTTGAAGGCAAGCATTCTGAACCCTCGTGTAATCTTTTTGTGTGTTGGTTAATTCGATTATAACACCCCCCCTCGATACGAAAAACTCGCGGGGTGGTACGATCATTTGCATGAATGCATATTGGAGATATTCCTTGCTGTTGGAAGTGGATATACTTGTGATGGTCATCTTCCTCATATGCCTTATATGCATGCCGGAAAGAAATCCGGGAAAGCCTCTGCCTTGGGTAGGTGTGAGCTTGTCTCCGGTCTTCGTCGGGACGGTTATGTTCGGTATGGCATTGTAAGGTATAATGAGTGGTGATTCTGTTGGTTGAGATATTTGTGTTATACATGTCATGTAGGAAATACTTAAGCCTCCTGAGTCGGCCGTAGATCGAGTCTTGTTCCAGTAACCCCCATACTTGTTTCGTGCTACCACTTGTCCCTGTCGTAGGTAGGGTACGGTTCAGTAAGTTGTCAACCCCTGTCTAGCACACACCATACAGAGAGACCGCGATGAGGGTTCCATGGCCCTGGATTAAAGCCAGTCATCCGGTCCGGGGGCATGGGTGTTTTCGGTTGTAGCCGAAGGGGGTAGCTCCCCCAGTTTGCGTGCGGTATAAATTTTGTGATCCCATGCTAGTCGAGGTTGTAGCCTCCCCACTTAGAGTTTTGCTTAACAGGTGTCAAGGGTGATTCCAGACACCGTTGAGTTTGGCTGGTGTGTGCGGTTAGGGTGTTTTCAATTAAAAGATTGTAGACGGAATTAGTCCCGATGGACTAAAGGAATCCGTTACTCGTGGGTAAAGAGTACACCCTCTGCAGAGATATTAAACCTATTCGAATAGCCGTGTCAATGGTTAAGGACTATAGTCTGGGATGGGTCAAGTGTCATTCTTAGTGTCGGTCTTCGGAGGAGAAACTACTAAACCAGAATATCAATCATGACTTGTGATGTATGATTATTATGATTATTATTATTATGGACTAACCATTTATGTTATTTGAATTATTGAGTATCCCTGGGACGGTTCTACCTCCTGGATATTCACTATGATTATTTTTATACGTAAGCCCTTTATGTAGTGTCGCACAGACGCCCGACTGTGGCATGCTTGTTATTATACTTACTTATAAGCCCTTGATGCGGTGTCGCACAGACGCCCGACTGTGGCATGCTTGATATTTTATCTACTTATAAGCCCTTTATGTTGTGTCGCTTAGACGCCTGACTGAGGCATACTTTATATTGTTATCCTTTCGAGGCGTCGCTTCAGACACCCGATCGGTGCATTCCATTTCTACTCGCTGATTGCATATTCATATATGACATGATTAACCTGCTTGCATGCATCATGAGCTTCATTTATGACCGACGAAGTAATCATGGAATATTTCAAAGCATGATTATCAGTGGCTATATTATACCTGTGTTCTTAATGTTTGCGAGTACATTCAAAGTACTAACTGGCTTGTCCCTGGCTATTGTCTTGGCCAGATTTCTTGCGTGGAAAGGAACATTGCGATGACAGCCCCGGAACCTACGCAATGGAGATAGCAGCCTCACAAAGATAGGTGTTATCCTGGTCAGCTGTTCCTGTGGGAAATGGAGTCCCATAGACGCTGATGATCCGCAAACCGCTTTCGCCATCAACCGCTAGAAACCAATTGTTGTACCCATAGGCTAGAATGGTCTTGTACTACATATTTTGTAGTTTGCTTGGAGTTTCTATAACAAGTTGGTGTCTCATCAGCTAACAGTAATCCTGGGGCTGGTGAGCACAAGGGCCGCTTTTGGGAAATTAATATCCCGAAAAAAACCCGGTCCTGACATCATTCTCATGGAGGTGGCGTGGTTCGTGACTCACTCATTTGAGATGAACTGGCTGGTGCACTTAAATGCGGCTGCAACACATGTCATTCTCATGGTGGTGGCGTGGCTGTGGCGAGGGTGCCACAGCTGGGCGTCGAGGCGTTACGAGGCGTAGATGGTCACACCGGTGGGTACTACCTATAGTACAGAAGTACTCTAGGTGAGGATTGATGCACGGGATGAAATGTGTCACAGCCGCTGGATGAAAATTTGATGGTGCGGGAGTACGGATCGGTACAGGCAAATCGCGTCCAATCGGGTGTGGCTATGGTAGAAAGTTGATGGTCGCCGCAGTTCAGCTGGCCCGCATGTCATGCACAGAAAGGCAGAGGAGAGGTGGGGCCAAGAGGGATGAGGTGCACATCAGGGGACGTCGTGCCCTGGGTTGGAGTGGCATCATGGAAATCGTGTGTGGGTGTGGCAGTGGTAGAAACAAGAAATGTGATGGTCGGCATGGTTCAACTTCCATGGACAAGCTGTCATGTCTGCTGACACATGCATTGCATACCTCTTGCTGCAAGGAGCATTAGTAGAGAAAACTTGTTCCAAAGATACCATTTTTCCGATAAAATTCTTGAGATATCATTAGTTTTTACACATGGGATTACTCCTGCAAGGATCAATCACAAAGGTGTTTTGTAAAAAAAAATGCATCTTGATGTTCCCTGCAATACACGAGCATCTTTCTAGTTATAGAAGAAGGCCTCATGGGCATCTTGCCGTAGGGTGTGCCACCGACCCAAACTTCAATTTTCTTTCAGACGATTAGGTGCACCGGATGCCGTGCCATGCTAGAAAATGTTAAAAAAATAGCTCCAAATTTTTTAAAACCTATTATCTTCAAACCATCAAAACAGCCCGAGGAATGTATTTTCAGTGAAGTATGATTTACTTTGACTAATATATGTATATCAAAACTAGAGTGTTTATATTTCAAGCCCGTGAACAAGTATTATTCTACTACTTTGGATCCATTGCAATGCACGGTCCAGCACATTGGTATTAGTATTCTCTATCTCTATCTCTACTCTACTCTTATTCTTATAAAATACAGAGTTGTTGATGATCGTCTGCCTACCATCCTGCAGTATAGGCCGTCTGATTTATATCTGACGGATAGGAAGGAAACTATGGCAATTTTGCAAAAAGAATACCCACACCCCTCTTATACGAGCAAGATGCCCGTGCATTGCATGGAACATCAAGATCTTGTGGGAGAAAAGGATGAACGAAGGAAGGCCTTATCTGCAAATGTGGAGAGGAGTGCGTCTAAATTATCATAGTTTCCTTCCTATCCGTTAGATATAGATCGGACGGCCCATATTGCAGGATGGCAGGCACACCATCATCACCAACTCTGCTTTTTTATAGGCCGCCTGATTTATATATGATGGATAGGAAGAAATCTATGGAAATTTGGCAAAAAGAAACCTACACCCCTCTCCACTTTTGCTAATAGGGCCTTCCCTCGCTCATCTTTTTCTCTCACAATATGAACTACTCATACAAATGCATCTTGAAGTTCTGTGCAATGCACGAGGATGTTTCCTTGGGGGGCTCTCCAGCGCAGCATGGTCATAGTTGCAAGTTGACGCCCCTTGAGATGCCGACGTTGAGGGGCACTCGAATTTTATCAGATGAGCAGGTAAGATGAGTTTTATCACATAGTAAATGCATTCTAAAGACTACTTCCGTGTCCATTTCCTAATTCTCCCCATGCCCATTGTTTCGTAGGTTAGGCTCGGTGCGAGTGGAGATTGGCTTGCATATGTACGGGAGGGTACCAACATCAATTTGCACAACATTTACAATGGCGACACCATTCCCGTAGAACCTTTGTCCAACATTGGGATCAGCCATGCAACTGGCCACCGCCTAAATTGGTACGATGGAACCATAGTGAGATGAAGAAGATAGAACGAACCTGGCACATGGCGGTCAAAGGTGGACGATGCTGTCTGCGGCCGATTTGTTGTCGTACGAGTACGAAGACATTGTGCTCCTTTCTAACCGCATCTTTGCGGTGACAAACCAGGAGACTTGTTTTGTATGGGACACATCCAACGGTATACTCCCTCTACTACCTCTTGAGCACTGTGTTGGTTTTTCCCCGAAGAGGAAGGGATGATGCACCAAAGTAGCGTAACTATTTCCCTCAGTTTTTGAGAACCAAGGTATCAATCCAGTAGGAGGCTACGCGTGAGTCCCTCGTACCTTCACAAAACAAAGAAATCCTCGCAACCAACGCGATAAGGGGTTGTCAATCCCTACACGGCCACTTACGAGAGTGAGATCTGATAGATATGATAAGATAATATTTTTGGTATTTTTATGATAAAGATGCAAAGTAAAATAAAAGCAAAGTAAAATGCAAAGTATTGGCAGATTAATATGATGAAGATAGACCCGGGGGCCATAGGTTTCACTAGTGGCTTCTCTCAAGAGCATACGTATTCTACGATGGGTGAGCGAATTACTATTGAGCAATTGACAGAATTGAGCATAGTTATGAGAATATCTAGGCATGATCATGCATATAGGCATCACGTCCGAGACAAGTAGACCGACTCCTGCCTGCATCTACTACTATTACTCCACTCATCGACCGCTATCCATCATGCATCTAGAGTATTAAGTTAATGAAAATAGAGTAACTCCTTAAGCAAGATGACATGATGTAGAGGGATAAACTCATGCAATATGATGAAAACCCCATCTTGTTATCCTTGATGGAAACAATACAATACGTGCCTTACTGCCCCTACTGTCACTGGGAAAGGACACCGCAAGATTGAACCCAAAGCTAAGAACTTCTCCCATTGCAAGAAAGATCAATCTAGTAGGCCAAACCAAACTCATAATTCTAAGAGACTTGGAAAGATAACCAATCATACATAAAAGAATTCAGAGAAGATTCAAATATTGTTCATAGATAGACTTTATCATACACCCACAATTCATTGGTCTCAACAATTCATTGGCCTCAACAAACACACCGCAAAAAGAAGATTACATCGAATAGATCTCCACAAGAGAGGGGGAGAACATTGTATTGAGATCCAAAAAGAGAGAAGAAGCCATCTAGCTAATAACTATGGACCCATAGGTCTGAGGTGAACTACTCACACTTCATCAGAGGGGCTATGGTGATGATGTAGAAGCCCTCTGTGATGGATACTGCCTCCGGCGGAGCTCCGGAACAGGCCCCAAGATGGGATCTCGTGGATACAGAAAGTTGCAGCGGTGGAATTAGGGTTTTGGCTCCGTCTCTGATCGTTTGGGGGTACGTAGGTATATATAGGAGGAAGGAGTACGTCGGTGGAGCAACAGGTGGCCCACGAGGGTGGAGGGTGCGCCTGGGGGGGTAGGTGCGCCCCCCTACCTCGTGGCCTCCTCCTTTGTGTATTGATGTAGGGTCCAAGTCTCCTGGATCATGTTCGGTGAGAAAATCATGTTCCCGAAGGTTTCATTCCGTTTGGACTCCGTTTGATATTCCTTTTCTTCAAAACCCTAAAATCGGAAAAAACAGCAATTCTGGGCTGGGCCTCCGGTTAATAGGTTAGTCCCAAAAATAATATAAAAGTTGATAATAAAGCCCAATAATGTCCAAAACAGTAGATAATATAGCATGGAGCAATCAAAAATTATAGATACGTTAGAGACTATCAAGCATCCCCAAGCTTAATTCCTACTCGTCCTCGAGTAGGTAAATGATAAAAACAGAAGTTTTAATGCGGAGTGCTCTTGGCATAATTTTAATGTAATTCTTCTTAATTGTGGTATGAATATTCAGATCCGAAATATTCAAGATAAAAGTTCATATTGACATAAAAACAATAATACTTCAAGCATACTAACTAAGGAATTATGTCCTCTCAAAATAACATGGCCAAAGAAAGTTCATCACTACAAAATCATATAGTTTAGTCATGCTCCATTTTCATCACACAAGAATGCTCTCATCATGCACAACCCCGATGACAAGCCAAGCAATTGTTTCATACTTTAGTAATCTCAAACCTACAAACTTTCATGCAATATATGAGCGCGAGCCATGGATATAGCACTATGGTTGGAATAGAATATGACGATGGGGGTTATGTGGAGAGGACAAGAAAGGAGAAAGTCTCACATCAATGAGGCTAATCAACGGGCTATGGAGATGCCCATCGATTGATGTTAATGCAAGGAGTATGGATTTCCATGCAACAGATGCACTAGAGCTATAAATGTATGAAAGCTCAACAAAAGAAGCTAAGTGGGTGTGGGCACTTGAGGAGGCCCATTGTAGGAATATACAAGCCAAGTTCTATAATGAAAAATTCCCACTAGTATATGAAACTGACAAAACAAAAGACTCTCTATCATGAAGATTATGGTGCTAGTTTGAAGCACCAGTGTGGAAAAAGGATAGTAGCATTGTCCCTTCTTTATTTTTTTATTTTTTATGTGGCCTTTCTTTTTTGGCCCTTCTCTTTTTTTGGAACAATGCTCTATGAATGATGGTCATCACACTTCTATTTATTTACAACTCACGAATTACAACTCGATACTTAGAACAAGATATGACTCTATATGAATGCCTCCGGCGTTGTACCGAGTTATGCAATGAACCAAGAGTGACATGTATGAAAGAATTATGAATGGTGGCTTTGCCACGAATACTATGTCAACTACATGATCATGCTAAGAAATATGACAATGATGAATGTGTCATGATAAACGGAATGGTGGAAAGTTGCATGGAAATATATCTCGGAATGGCTATGGAAATGCCCTAATAGGTAGGTATGGTGGCTGTTTTGAGGAAGATATAAGGAGTTTTATGTGTGAAAGAGCGTATCATATCACGGGGTTTGGATGCACCGGCGAAGTTTGCACCAACTCTCAATGTGAGAAAGGGCAATGCACGGTACCGAAGAGGCTAGCAATGATGGAAGGGTGAGAGTGCGTATAATCCATGGACTCAACATTAGTCATAAAGAACTCACATACTTATTGCAAAAATATACAAGTCATCAAAAACCAAAGCACTATGTGCATGCTCCTAGGGGTATAGATTGGTAGGAAAAGACCATGGCTCGTCCCCGACCGCCACTCATAAGGAAGACAATGAAATAACACCTCATGTTTCAAATTTGTTACATAACCTTTACCATACGTGCATGCTACGGGACTTGCAAACTTCAACACAAGCATTTCTCAAATTCACAACTACTCAACTAGCATGACTTTGATATTATTACCTCCATATCTCAAAACAATCATCAAGCATCAAACTTCTCTTAGTATTCAAAACACTCATAAGAAGAAAAAAATTAATCTTGAACACCTAGCATATTAGGATTATTTAAGCAAATTACCATGCTATTTAAGACTCTCAAAATAATCTAAGTGAAGCATGAGAGATCAATAGTTTCTACAAAACAAATCCACCATCGTGCTCTAAAAGATATAAGTGAAGTACTAGAGCAAAACTATATAACTCAAATGATATAAGTGAAGCACATAGAGTATTCTAACAAATTCCAAATCTTGTATGGCTCTCTAAAAAGGTGTGTACAGCAAGGATGATTGTGGTAAACTAAAAAGAAAAGACTCAAATCATACAAGACGCTCCAAGCAAAGCACATATCATGTGGTCAATAAAAATATAGCTCCAAGTAAAGTTACCGATAGTAGTAGACGAAAATAGGGGATGCCTTCTGGGGCCTCCCCAAGCTTTGGCTTTTAGGTGTCCTTAGATTATCTTGGGGGTGCCATGGGCATCCCCAAGCTTAGGCTCTTGCCACTCCTTGTTCCATAATCCATCAAATCTTTACCCAAAACTTGAAAACTTCACAACACAAAACTTAAAGTAGAAAATCTCGTGAGCTCCGTTAGCGAAAGAAAACAAAAGACCACTTCAAGGTACTGTAATTAACTCATTATTTATTTATATTGGTGTTAAACCTACTGTATTCCAACTTCCCTATGGTTTATAAACTATTTTACTAGCCATAGATTCATCAAAATAAGCAAACAACACACGAAAAACAGAATATGTCAAAAACAGAAAAGTCTGTAGTAATATGTATCTAGCGTAAGATCTGGAACCCCAAAAATTATAAAAATGGCAGCAGTTCTCGTGAGTGCTAAAGTTTCTGTTTTTTACAGCAAGTATCGAGACTTTCCCCAAGTCTTCCCAACGGTTCTACTTGGCACAAACACTAATTAAACACAAAAAAACACATCCCAAACAGAGGATAGATAAATTATTTATTACTAAACAGGAGCAAAAAGCAAGGAATAAAAATAAAATTGGGTTGCCTCCCAACAAGCGCTATCGTTTAATGCCCCTAGCTAGGCATAAAAAGCAAGGATAGATCTAGGTATTGCCATCTTTGGTTTTCAACTTTTTAGCAGAATCAAGCTCGAAACCGGGATGTTCTTTACGTTTCCCTTCATATTCTGAATTTTTTAGATCTAATGAATCCAACCGCTTATTGCAAAGGGTAATCAACATATTCATGCGGTGGAGATTCCCACTAACGCTTTTAAGAGGTTCAAGAGACTTTTGTAACATCTTGTTTACTTCGCAAATCTTCTCAAAAACTTGCGTTTCCTCTTGGGTATGATGAGGCCCCTTTTGTTGAGGTAGAGTTCCTCTACTATACCTTCTATAATTTCATGCGCCATACTGGATCAATTTCAATAAAATTGCCTTTGGCAACGCAATCCAAAAGTTGTCTATGAGACATATTTAATCCAACATAGAAGTTGCGAAGCAAAATTCTAAAATTCACCTCTAGGGTACAATTACGATAAGATTCCATCATTCTAAACAAAACATCTTTTAAATTTTCCCCAGGAGACAAAGGAGCGGATAAGGGACTATCCATGACGACAAGCAAACGGAAAAGAGGCGAACGGGGAAAGAGAGGGAGGATAGATAGAGAGGGCAAATAAAACGGCAAGGGTGAAGTGGGGGAGAGGAAAATGGGAGGCAAATGGCAAATAATGTAATGCGGGAGATAGGGATTGTGATGGGTACTTGGTATATTGACTTTTGCGTAGACTCCCCGGCAACGGCGCCAGAAATCCTTCTTGCTACCTCTTGAGCACTGCGTTGGTTTTTCCCCGAAGAGGAAGGGATGATGCAACAAAGTAGCGTAAGTATTTCCCTCAGTTTTTGAGAACCAAGGTATCAATCCAGTAGGAGGCTACGCGCGAGTCCCTCGTACCTACACAAAACAAATAAATCCTCGCAACCAACGCGATAAGGGGTTGTCAATCCCTACACGGCCAATTATAAGAGTGAGATCTGATAGATATGATAAGATAATATTTTTGGTATTTTTCTGATAAAGATACAAAGTAAAATAAGAGCAAAGTAAAAAAGCAAAGTATTGGAAGATTAATATGATGAGGATAGACCCGGAGGCCATAGGTTTCACTAGTGGCTTCTCTCAAGAGCATAAGTATTCTACGGTGGGTGAACGAATTACTGTTGAGAAATTGACAGAATTGAGCATAGTTATGAGAATATCTAGGCATGGTCATGTATATAAGCATCACATCCGAGACAAGTAGACCGACTCCTACCTGCATCTACTACTATTACTTCACTCATCGACCGCTATCCAGCATGCATCTAGAGTATTAAGTTAATGAAAATAGAGTAATGCCTTGAGCAAGATGACATGATGTAGAGGGATAAACTCATGCAATATGATGAAACCCTATCTAGTTATCCTCGATGGCAACAATACAATACGTGCCTTGCTGCCCCTACTGTCACTGGGAAAGGACACCGCAAGATTGAACCCAAAGCTAAGCACTTCTCCCATTGCAAGAAAGATCAATCTAGTAGGCCAAACCAAACTAATAATTCGAAGAGACTTGCAAAGATAACCAATCATACATAAAAGAACTCAGAGAAGATTCAAATATTGTTCATAGATAGACTTGATCATAAAACCAGAATTCATCGGTCTTAACAAACACACCGCAAAAAGAAGATTACATCGAATAGATCTCCACAAGAGTGGGGGAGAACATTGTATTGAGATCCAAAAAGAGAGAAGACGCCATCCAGCTAATAACTATGGACCTGTAGGTCTGAGGTGAACTAATCACACTTCATCGGAGGGGCTATGGTGATGATGTAGAAGCCCTCCGTGATGGATACCTCCTTCGGTGGAGCTGCGGAACAGGCCCCAAGATGGGATCTCGTGGATACAGAAAGTTGCAGCGGTGGAATTAGAGTTTTGGCTCCGTCTCTGATCGTTTGGGGGTACGTAGGTATATAGGAGGAAGGAGTTCGTCGGTGGAGCAACAGGGGGCCCACGAGGGTGGAGGGCGCACCTGGGGGGTAGCCGCGCCCACCTACCTCGTGGCCTCCTCCTTTGTGTCTTGACATAGGGTCCAAGTCTCAAGATCATGCTCGGTGAGAAAATCATGTTCCTGAAGGTTTCATTCTGTTTGGACTCCGTTTGATAATCCTTTTCTTCGAAACCCTAAAATAGGCAAAAAACAGCAATTCTGGGCTGGGCCTCCGGTTAATAGGTTAGTCCCAAAATAATATAAAAGTGGATAATAAATCCCAATAATGTCCAAAACAGTAGATAATATAGCATGGAGCAATAAAAAATTATAGATACTTTGGAGATGTATCACCCTCTCTCGTAGTTTATTTGTTTTGAATTTTTTTCGTTTTATAAGTTTCAAATTCAAATTTAGTTCTCCCCATCACATGTTGAGATTACAATGTCCATTAAATCGTTGCGTGCATGTATAGTAAAGAAACAAATCTCGAGTTTGCCATGAGTTCGTGCAGCGGTAGCACCACAAGGCCTGGCGCAGGAGTTACATTTACCTCTCGGGGCCCTCGGGTCTGAGCTTCAGCGCCTTACGACACCTGCCTTTGAATCAAAAACATGTGGACCCGACCGGTGGCTGGTCCACATGTAATGCTCCCGAAGGTAGAGGGGCAGTGGGGCTGAGAGGGGTGAGCCGCAGGTCGGGGGACGTGTAGTGTCATGGGTTCGAGCGGCGTCGTAGGAATCGGTTGTGGCTATGGTAGAAACTTGATGCTCGCCGCATTTCAGTTGGCCCACATGTCATGCACACAAAGGTAGAGGGGCGGGGCAATCGAGAGGGGTGAGGCGCACCTCAGGGGACGTGGTGCCGCGGGTTGGAGCGGCATCGTGGGAATCGCGAGTGGTAGTGGATGAAAAGTGACGATCGTCATAGTTGAACTTCCATGGACAAGCTATCATGTCTACGGACACATGCATTGCATACCGATCACTAGAAGGAATAGTAGAGAAAGCTAGGCGGATAAATAGTTCCTTATAGTCAAGCGGACCCTTGCTACTACTTGTTCCAAAGACATGCACACCATTGAAATAGTCCATCTATATCAATATACATAGAGAGGGAATTTTTTTTAGAAGAGAGGAAATAGTTCATCCATCCATAATGCCCTGCTGCTGGTGCAGCATCTTCTTCTTCTTCCTGTTCTCATTTTCTGTGGGAGACGGCTTCGCAACAAGCTCTCTGGACCTTGCATCTATCTCGAAACTCACACGGGCATCAAGGGCAGCATATTTTATCTGCTCGTACATCAAGGGATATTTCCCCCATCCAGACGACCTTAATGCCAGCATCTGGTCACCCTTCTGAAGATTTTCTCTGAGCACAAAATTTTCTACGTCGAATAGGGATGGTGTCGGTTTATCACAATGTTCTACAATAATTTTTATTTTGGTTTGTAGATCAGTGATGCTTTTCAAATCAACATTGTACGGCTCCAACTTCTGTTTGCCCCCTGCGATAGCTGTCCCACAGAATTATATGTCCTCCCGACACAAGAAATCGTGAAGCTCACCTGGTATGGAGGGCTTGTGTATGATGTGGTACACCAAAACATCATCTTCGAGGCACAGCTGAAGGACAGCGGCGCATTGGATCTTCCCAGTGGCACGTGCCGTGTACTCTGCATCGAGACCGATGACATTCATCTCCACCTTTTGGAGGGAGTTGGATACATTGTTGATCCACTTCCGAACAACCCTTGGGTGGTCGGTGACTGTGGCAACTATGCTCAACGAGCCTTTGACGAGGACATGTTGGACGCTAAAAACCTGCATCTCAATCTCTTTCCCCATTTGGAACCGCTGGACCGGAGGGCTATGGTTTGGAGAATTAGGATTAGATGGCTAGTTTAACTGAAGAAGATGATTATTTATTGGGGCTTCAGAATTACTCCAGGAGGATGTGAAGAGGTTAAAACAATGTGAATCCAGTGTGGTTTGGATGCAAATGAAGATCAAGGAGTAGTGAAGAAGCCGAGGAAAATCGGTTCCTGATGGAGAAGTAAATGGGAGAAGTTATGCGCATGCATGAGGAGAGCTGCAGTGGTTTGACTGCTGCATGCAATGGATTGGACGGGCTCTTCGGTTGCCTTTTCTCTCTCCCATGCGCACAGAATGGCACACTTGCATGCTGCAGTTTATTGGCTGGAGTCTGGCTGCAACTGCTCATGCGTATGCTAATTAATGTTGTGAATGAGGGGCATGGAGGGAAATGGGCGCATGCAAATGGGTATATACGCAGACTAATTAGAGAAATACTGAAAAAGTTATGCACAGACAAAATAGGACCGGAGGGAGTACTACTCATGTTCCTACTATGGTTAAGGAATATGTGGTTATCCTCAAAAAAGAAAAGTCCTTCTTCGCGCTACCGCATGCACGAGAATTTGGTTCTGCTCGCAATATGGATGATACCTGGAGGATGAAGTGAACCGAGAGGCATGCTAGCACGGGAGCACTACTCATGTACCTACTACTCCTACTACTAGTAGCATTACAATTGTGGTACACTTGATGGTCAAAATACTATTATTCATCCGGTCCTCATAGTGAAATGACAAGACCCTGCGCTCGAGGTGATACCAGTCCAGGCGGCGTATCCGGGTTACCAAAGTTAGCCTCGCCTTGTGCACTTTGCAGTCTTTGTCACCACCACTGTATGGCATGCCTCGCCTCGTCTCCCTCTCCCCTAGCACCACTCTATCTCCATCTCCGTCTCGCCTAAGATCCTGAGGTCACTCTTAATCATCTCACTGTGCCCCTGCATACCCTCGCCTCGCTCGCCTCCCCTGGTACCACTATTCGCTGCTAGCCGCTCCAGCACCGAAAGCCTGCTCCCCCCAAAACCCCACCTTCCGAACTCCACCATGGCCGAACATGAACCGCGCAATATCCATATGAGCGGCGATTGGAGCAATCTCCCAGTGACATCCTCGACCTTTGTTGTTCGTGTATGCATATGTTGAGCGCCCTACGGCTGGCTGCATGCTCGAGGGGCATGCACATGGCCATCGTCAAAGTGAGGCCTAAGCTTTTCAAGACACCCTGCATGCTGCTATCTGGTCTTGCGAGATTTTCTCACCAAGATACAGAGGCGTATATGATGCCCCTCGACTTCAATCCGACCTCCATTAGCCGAAACTTCTTTGCAGGTATGTAGTGGGTTGCCGTACATCATTTCCCTCGACTTCGATCCGATCACCATCACCCGAAACTTCTTGCAGGTATGTACTGGGTCGGCATGGACTCCCACTGGATGGCTGCCGTCAGATAAGATGTGGAAAATTTGGTGCTCATGAACTTCTAGACCTCCCATGAGATTATCCTTCCTCCGTTGAATGATATAGAGTTTTACCTTCATGGTCTAAGTCATCTACATTACGTCGTCAGTTGGACGCACCTTGTTTTCTAGAAGATTGGAATCTGCCAAGTGCCCACACGACATGCGGATTACACAGACTTTAAGCTAATTGTGTTGTTCGACAAGGGACTCGCCTATCTTTCTGCTGGTGCCTTCTTTAGCTGGAGACAGCTCAGCTCGCAGTGGATCGTCGTCAAAGCTGAGACACACTTCTGTGATGCTATTGAGCACAATGGCATCATCTACGCGATCGACAAAGCAGATGGCACCATGTATTGCTGGGACAGCGTGTGTAAGTTGTTTCCGTCTGATGTTAATGATGATGCCATGACACTGTTCGAACTTTTTGTGATTATTAACTTATCCCTGTTTGAGTAGAATTTGGTTAGAACTATGCCAATGTATTAGAAACGCCATAAATTAGCTATATTTGAAATGAGTCAATTCATGCGATTGTGACCATGTCATTACAACCAATTTGTACCCCTGAATAATCAAACTGTTAGGAAGATATTGATATTCAACTTATTTTATAGTAATCTATATACTACTAAATATGAGTGTGTATCAATGGCCATGTTAGTTTCCTCATTTTCATGATGTAGAAACATGCATCACACTGTTGATTTCATCTAACCATACATTAGGGAAGAAAATGTGCATATGGAGAACTCTATATTTTGAAGTAGTGAAATCCTGTAATGCTTACCACGTGTACATACCTATGTTCGCCCTTCAGCAATCAATAGCTAGAATAATATGCTCACAAAAAATTTGCCCACAGAATAGGATTATATAAAAATGCATGGTCGGTTAGTTTCCTTGAAGAATTTGTTTGTGAGGATAGAACATGATTACATAACATGCATGACAGGGTAGTTTCCTGTGAAGAATCGATTGTGAGATAACATGATTATAACCTTGCATGGCACTTCTATATTTTTGAACCCAATCTACATTTCCCTGTAATTTCCTCCCAGTTCCAATAGGGACACATCAATGTTGTTTCTTGCATTATCCTACTCATACTCTGAACAATGCTGATATTACATTAACAATGCCTGTCCTTTTTGAAATGATGCAGTGTCCCTACAGTTACTGCCCTTTGTAATCACACCACCTTTCCCAAAAATAGGGAAGCACAACTAGTTCCTCGCTGATGATCATTTGGACACATGAGTCGGAATAGTTATATTGCAAAAACCCCACTATATGCAAGCACCGTGAAATACGTGAGTATCCGGATAGTGGCTGCTGCGTCTATTAACAGGATACCAGCTTGTTGGGGCCTGCAGGATTTTTGAGTTGGAGGTGGGTAAACAGCCTTGGTTCATACTCTCTATTTCTCAGACTCAATTATCCGATTAACAAGGAGAACACCATTGGCAAGGACCTTGATGGCAGAGAGGCTCTATTTGCTATGAAAAATTGTGTCTACACGGCGAGCCCTAGGAGTTCGGGAGCAAATTCCTTGATTGTCAATGATACAGCCTGCATCCAAAAGAAGGTGAGAATGACAAAGGCATCTGGATTAACTTTGATCCTTGAATGTGTCGAGTCCGACAGGCAGTGATGTGGTTCAAGCTTTCAGGTTGATAGGTAATTGGGCTGTTGCGTTGAAAGGGTGGAGTACTAGTGTCTCCGGTTCACTGGTGGCTGAACCGGGGCTGTAAATTATTATCGTGTTGGATCATCCCTCTTCGAATGACTTGTTGTCTTTGTTGCTTGCTCTGGATGGGTAGTTCTCTCTTTTGTTATGCATATTCCTTGTCATTTGGTCATCCTCGTCTATGTCATTTGTTAAGAATGTCACTCTCATCTGGATCACGAGAGTCTGAGTGCTGCAGATGGGTGCGTCTTGGTGGTGTAGCAAGACTTCTTATGAAATATCAGGTCTTGCTGTTTACTCCCTCCTTCCATCTATATAGGGCCTAATCGTTTTTCGAGTCTAACTTTGACCAAGTGTTATAGCAATAATATATGACATGCAAGTTACACAAAGCACACCATCAAATTTGTACGTGAAAGGAGCTTCCAATGATATAATTTTCACATTATACATCTCATGTATTATTAGTCTTATCAATAGTCAAAGGCGGTCTTGAAAAACACAATAGATGGAAGGAGGGAGTATGTCAGTAGTAGTCACTAGTCAGTGTTTGAATGTTGTATATATCGTTGTTTCGAACTGTTTATTGTCTCGAACTGCTGGTGGGCTAAATGAGGGCATCACCATTCTCAAGTGTTCAGAGTATATCTCCCTTTTTCAAGTTATAATTTGATCTCAGTGTCTTTTTGATGATGTACACTTGTTTGGGCCAGTGAGGTGTCGTTGAATATGGGCCGAGTAGTAAGGCAATGCCAAATAGGTCAATTATGACTTGCAAGTCGGGTTCTCAAAAGATCCTCAAAAAGAAGGCCGGGCTCTCAAAAAAAGAAAGAATAAGGACTCTTAGGCCGACATGTGGGCGCCACCGGTGTTTTCGTGCACTTGCGTGCCGAGAGCATGTTGGCGCGTGTTCGAAATTCATGCTACCTTTTCATCCCGAATCAAACACCTCTCCCCCACCTCCGAATCTCGATTCCTGCTCTAGTTCCCCCAAATCCCCCTCCTGTACTCCTTGTACTCAAGCACATTATTATGTCGCCGGTCAATGCGGATCTCTGAGCCGGAGATCCTGAGGTCCGTCCTAGCTTTGGGCGCTACGTGTTGTCGCTCAACAATGGCATGGAGGCACTTGACGACCAGTTTTCCGGCAAAGTGTTGATGGTAACCATCAACTGCGATCGGCCTCCCGTCTCGCCGGACGACCTTGTCAAAGCTCTAGGCATTGCGCATGACATCCAAATAAGTGACTTGCTCGTCAAAGCCTGTCCGCCACTGGCTGATTTCTTCGCAAGGTTCCGGACAACTTTTGACTGTAGTCATGTGTTTGAATCTTCCCGGCGTTTGTTCTGCGATGGCGCGCTGGTGAGCTTTGATCGGTGGCACCCAGGATGGGGCTCGGTGTCCTCTGAGCTTGAGTTTTTAAGAAAGCTTACCTTCCACGGCATGTCTCGACATGCTTGAATCAGCGAGTCCATGAATGAGCTTATCAACGACCTTGGAGGTGAGCTCGTAAGTATGTTTGTTCCTCTAGACTGTTGTGCTCTGACGGTTATGGCATGGATGAAAAAGTTGTCCACCATACCGAAGGTGATTGGTGTTGAGATACCAGTGCAAGAACCGGGGTTGTACTATTCATTGCCACCAAGGCCGCTATGGACCACGTTAGGGATGTACATGTATCGAGTGTTCGTGCATGTCGAAGAAGTGGTCAATCCATCAATCGAAGTCCTGCCGCTGCCGCTGGTGCCCGGGTCCGTCAACGACGTCCATTGCAGTAGTCAATGTCAGACTTTCCCCGTGTTGCTCGAAATGATGGATGGCACAGGGCCTACTCCATCGCGCGGCAGTGGCCACTACTTCTTTGCGAGAAGAAGCAGGGCTGTGTAATAGCCTGGTTTTTGGCCCTTTTCTTTTTCTTTTTGATTTATTGGGTTTTTGCTGTATTTTCCTTTTTGGAGTGGCTCTATGGCCTTGCCACCTGGGAAATCATCCTCATTCCCCCTCCCAAATTGGCTCGTCATTCTCAAAACCTTGCCAAGATCATGTCACTTCACTGCTTGACCAAACCCTAATATTTTTTCTCGGGAATATTCCTTTTTTTATAAAAGAAATAACCTCAAGCAACCCATATTTCTGTCCATCCAAAAATTCCCAAATAATTCTCATAATTTCTTTGGGTCATATGTTCCTCAAATATGCCCAAACGTTCATGCCCTATCGCAAGAATAATTCCCTAAAAAATATTCTTCATTTATGTTCAGTGTGGCTTTCTGTGAAGGTAGTGCCACCTATGCTTTCTTGATTGCTCCCAAAATTTTTGGGCATTCTCTTATGTGCAAATAATTGCCCCATGCAAAAATTCAACTTTATTTGCCTAGCCAATCTTCCTCAGCAACGTTTCAAACTTTGTGTCAAACAAAAGGCATTGTGAAGGAAGTACTAGCTAGAAGCCTCCAAATGAGTTGAAATTTTGAACACTCCTTCATGTTCTCATATTAGCACACTCCTCCACATTTAAGCTCCATACCTTGATCTATGTGAGCACATGATCAAATCTTTGATTCTGTCAATATTTTCAGGTTGAGAAGCAAGTATATTTTATATTGCTTCATTTTGGCTAAAACTTTACCAGAGCATTCTATTTACCATAAAACATCTCTCCACCAATTTTGGGACCATTTCATCAAGCCAATATTTCTCTAGAGTTTTTGCAAGTTTTTGGATAGGGAAAATAGCTGTGAAGGAAGTACCATTTTGGTGCATCCAATTGGTATGAAATTTTTACAGCACCTTTATATGTCCAAATCACTAAGCCTTGCCAAATTTCAGCTCAAGGGGTTACTCTATGTGAGTGAACCATCATGATCTTGATTCTGGACCAATTTTGAGGGTTACTCCAAAACCTCTTGGATCATAGTCCTTCCTAATCTAATCATCGCAGACAACTCCGTTTGACCCAATCAAATCTCTATTGATCAGCAGTGCTCGGTCAAATTTTCTGCAGTAAACTTCAGACGATGATTACCATTTAACTAGACCATTTTTCATCGATCTACCACCGTAGTTGAAACCTCCCCTGGAAGAACTTACCACTAGACAACAGGTCCAGCCCATCACACCCGCTACATGCTAGTGCATGTAGTGACCACATTAATGGCATCACAGTGTGCGCTCTCTGTGTGCAGTGGCCGCGTCCAGTGCGTCGTTTCTGCTTCGTCCGTTCCCCTCTTGTTGTCTTAGCGCGCGTGAGAATGGCCCTTGGCTTCACCTCACCGTCGTCGTTCCCCAGGACCACTCTCCCCCTCCGGCAGCTTCCTCGCCGATGAAAGCCGTAGCGCGCCCACGGGCGAACAGTGGTGATTTGGCTTGGAGCTCGCCGTCTTCTTCCTCCCTGCGCTCCCTTGGCTGCCTCTTCCCCGTGAGCTCTCCCTCATGTTCCCTCTCTTCGCCTAACCTCCAGCTCATGCGTGTGCACACGCGTCCGCGGCACCGGCCACATGTCTGCGGTGACGACAGCGCGGCACATCCCTCCCCTCGCCTATAAAAGCCCACCCCGAGGCCTCTCGACCACACCATCGCACTTGCCTCACTCCAAGACCCCTTCCTAGCCAGTCGCCCGAGCTCTAGGAGCTCTCCTTGCCACCCATCCCCGCCATGGCTGCCGAGGCTACTCTCCTTGATTGGATCAAGCCGAAGCCCCTCTCCTCATTCCTCCTCCACCAGTGGACCTACTATACCCCGGCGAATCTCCCCACCCTCTTGGTTTCTCTCCAGAGCCAGCATGGTCGCGCGCCACCTAGATGGTCTTCCACCGTTGCTCTCGGCCTCCGATGGTTGCCGCTGCAGCAGTCCTCCCCGGATTGCATGCAGTTCCTAGATGGGTGCGGGCCTCCATCCCAAGGCCACCGGTACCCTCTCCTTGGACGAAGATGGCCGGAGTCGCCATGCCCAGCGGCGGTCGTGCCCTTGCCCGGCGTTCTGTTGAGGAGAGGAGGAGCAGGCGCAAGGAGAAGAAGGAACGAGGAGGAGAGAAAAGTCAGCGATGGGCCCTACTTGTTAGCGAGACCAAGGCCCGGTCCCGCCTCTGCTGACTGGATTAAGTGGAGACGCAAACCCGTGAGTATGTTTTCACTTTTGGAAAGCGTATTTTCCCTCTCCTTCAGATAGAGTACATTTTCTTTTATTGAAAGCGTATTATCTCTTTGATTCTGGCTGAAATACGCTTCCCCGAGGCCAAGGCGTATTTCTCCGTAGTACACGTTCTGTTTTTACCGCTGAGGGCCTGTTTGTGATGATTTTATTTACAAATGCATCACTAGCAGAAAAACCTTCATATCTTTTTACCCATAGCTCCAAATCAGGTGATTCCAAAGCCCACTTCTTTGTTTCGTCGAGCCTGTTCTGTTGGTATCATTTTCACCATGTGTTAACATTCTGAAAATGACCATTTTCCCTTGCGCTTAATCAGCCCCTTCGAGAGAGAACGTTTTTCGATGATTCATTCCGCGAGCTTCCTGCATTTTCTTCCGGTGATTTCATCCACCCCAGGCAAGCCACACCCTCCATTTGCATGATTGCAGTGTAGTAACATGGTTTATTTATTTGAACTTGTTTAACATATTGCATTAGCTATGTATGATTTGTTCATGGCATTTCTTGGAGTATTGTTTTGATCTTGACGTTGCCATGATATTGCCTGGAGTTCTAGGACTTATGTTTTGATGATTATGTGGATGACATGTGCCTTTGGAATCTTAGTGGCTATTATGATTATTTTCATGATGGTATCTGGTATTATTTTGGAGTGTTACTTTGGATATCATGTTTCCTTTGGATTATTAGTGGCTAGAAGTATTTTCATCATGATGCTAGTTGATATTATGTTTTGGAGTATGATGATGGAGATGATGCTTGCATGCGGATCATAGGTGTATAGTTAGTTCTTGATATTTGAGTAGTAGTAATCATTCTTGGATTCATCATGATAGTAGTGTTATACTGTCCTCATAGTATTTTGGGTAAGACGGTATTATGCTTTGGATTATTTGTTAGACATTGCTATGACTTGGATTATAGGTTGATAGCTGATATCGGAGTATCAGTTAATACTGTTTTATTTTGGGGATAACTTCCATCATTAAGTTGGTCAGGTGCCACCGAACCGGGCTTTTCCAGTGCAACCACATTTACCTTTTTTGGGAAGGACCTAATGCAGTCTATTGTCGTGCCTCTCGCCGGTGCCTCCAACGAGGGAAGGTTATGCGCGGGCGCTACCTTGATCAGGTAGGACGGAATAAGCCTTGTGTGCCCGTAGTTGGTATTGAGATCTCTTATCCCTGTTTGGGACCATTTTTAATTTTGCCACAATGGTGGCCGTTCGTGTCTTTGGTAGGCACGGGACCACCCAGGACTGAACCCAAAAGGGGTGTTGGTCGGAGTGGCCGGGAGAGTGTCATGGCAGTAGGTCAGTTTTGTCGGAAAGCTGTTGGTCCACCCGAATGAGAATGCGAGGCCATGGGTTTTGTGGAGTGGGTAAAGTGCGCTACATCTGCAGAGTGTGTTTGTTTAAACTATCGATAGCCGCGTCCTCGGTCATGGGCATAAGTTCGTACTAGGTCACACCATTTGATCAACACTCACATGACGAAATGACTTATAGGTGAGTTATATGTTGATAATTTGAGCAGTACAGATTGGCAGGTTGTTGATGATCATGTTGAGATGATCTTGAGGATGATCATTCAGTTTATGATGTGGTCATGAGGTGAACATGTGGCTGTTCCATTTGTGATCCATGAATGATCACCGTTTGGTTACGAGGTAACCCGTTGAACCAAGTGTGGTTCCGTTTGTGATCCGTGAATGATCACCGTTTGGTTTTGATCACGAGGTGATCGAGATGGTATATTGCTTGGCCGGTTAGCCAAGAGAGATATAGTTATGGAGATCTGAGATGGTGATTTATCAGTATTGCATTAGTTTCATACCATGCTTAGTAGTTGCTTCATCATGGTAGTTGTTAATTAATTAACCTGTTAATGCTATGTTATTGTCTTCCCTTGATGTTTATGGTTGTTGTGAGCTTGCAAGTAAATTCGATGTACTAACCTGGCGTGTCATGCCAGATTGCAGGTGATGACATGATTGCTTGATTGCTTGTCGAGGTTGCCGTGCGTGCGAGCTAGATCGTGTCCCAGCCAGAGTCCCTGCAGAGTGGAGTTCACCACCTTCATCGTTGTTCCGTTGCTATGAGTTGTTCTGCTGCTAGCATAGAGCAAGTGTAGTATCACAAGCATAGTGTCGCCGTGCTGATGTGCTTCTTTGTAACATCAGACCCTTGTATTATCATTCTTGTAATAAAAGCTGATTTGTTCTATGTCTAGCAGTGTTGTATTGCAGAGACTTCTCCTTGATCTCTGGGCTGGAATACGGGGCGTTCCGGTTTCTCTGAGCCGGGGTGCCATAGGCTGCCTACCTGGATCTGCTCTAATTTGAGGTAACAACTGAATCTTGTCAGATGACATGTTCTATTTTTTTATCTGAACTTTTTTTAGAAAGGGATGTACGTCAACTTAATGTTCTAGCATAACTTATATATTGTGTTGTCTATCTGTTTTCTTTGTACATCATTCAAGATATTTCCCCGTCATTGATAAAGACGATGAACCGTTATGAACGAGTTCGTTGGTTTCAACATAGCCCTACCCGTAGCGACCCACTGCTTCCACCCTGATTGTGCCGCCTGCGTGAAATTTTTGTATGCAACTTCAGTGTGCTATGATGTTCTATATGATTGTATCAACTATATAAGTTTTTACTGAGCATCATCAATGCATATGGCTGAAAGATGTATTTATGAGGATCGACCGATGGGTCTCTCTCACACACACACACACGCACACACGCGCACAAGTGGGACCCGTTGAATTATTTCTTCGCTTGTGACAACTTTTAATTTGGTTCCACTGTACTCTAACTTTTTTCTTAAGTTATTAATTGAAGTCGGTGACTTGAAAAAGTTGTACAGAAGCCTTGTTTGGGCCTTCCGGCATCGCGGAATGTCTGCTGAGTAGCGATCTAAGGTTGTACTGTACTACACACGCCTTTTTTTAACATCAGCAATGCAACTGGGCTGACAGTTGTACACAATCCCGGACAACTTGTTATTCTCCACCCCGCTGGGCTGCAAATCTTTCCTAGGAGGGATGCATTAGGCTTAACAAGAAAATTGGCTTTATGAAATAATAAATGGGATGTAATTATAAAAAATGGGCGATAACTATAAAAAATGCACCAAACAAGTAATTAGTCTATAAAATCTTACTTTTGGATTTTGAAAATTTTAATTTCATTAATTGTTACGCGCGCAATGTTTCGTTGGATTTTTACGTAATACAAATTTATATTGAAATTGTATTTAATCTCACTAGAAATTTCAGGACAAAAATATTTCGGATCCTAGCAAGATGTGGGAAATTTTATTGAATTCTGTTTTGAACGGTTGGTAGAAATTATTTATCGTTGTCCTAGCTAGAAAATAGGCTGTACTTTTAACAAACTGTAAATGGGCTGTAGTAAATTCCATTAGAATTCAAAAATGGGTTGTGCATTCTTACAAATCGCAAATGGGCTATAAGTTCTCTGCCACACACTTGTCGGCCTACTAAGTTGACGCGTATGCAAGGCTTTGTCAACTTATAGTCAACACAAGGTTCGAGCAGTAGTGTCCGTTGGATGTCCATCCAACGGATGTCGTCCTTCTTCTTCAATCTCGGATATTCTAGCTTCAGCCACCCAAAAAAGATTCCTCCCCCTGACATCTGGGGTGCACCATTTCGGAGGCTGACCTGTGGGCCTACTAAGTTGACGCGTACTAAGGGCTTTGTCAACTTAGTCAATATAAACGATTCTAGCAGCAGTGACCGTACGATGTCCATGCAACGGCCGTTGTGATTCTTCAACCTCTGGTCTTCTTGCTCCAGCCGCCCAAAGCAGCGCCGGTCGTGCCGCATGCTCCTGCCTCCCGTGGCCGGCCATGCTGCCATGGAGGCCTCACCTCCCCCTACCACTCCACCGCTGGCCAGGCCCTGCACCGACGGCATCCTCACACCGCAGCTGAACCCATGAACCCCCGTACTCCTCTCCGCATGGGCATCCATTGCCGCGTCTTCCCCTTCCTAGGCCTCGCCGTCGTCCACCGCCTTAGTGCCCTAGGCGCGGTGTGGTCAACATGGTCAAGAAATAACTTCCATTGGAAGAGTACTGTACGTGAAGATGCTGACAGTTGGGTCCACGGCCACAGCAAGGAAGTGCCTCCTTATTGCGGGAAAAATAATGATTCCTCCACTTGGCAGTAGGGACCCACCGGATGGGCCATCGTATTTCGTGAAAAAAAGTTTCCCCCTGACTGGTGGGACCCACCAGCTATACACTACTAGGGAAAACCTTATACACAGAATGTTACCAGTAGCAATTGTTAAAAAGAGGCGCTACTGCTACTTAGCAGTAGCGAGTCTGCTAGAACGGCGCTACTATTACCCGCTTAGTAGTAGCGCGGCAGGGACAGAACGCGCTACTACTATAATTGCAACACCGTTCCTGACATGCTAGGTATAGTAGTAGCGCCCTTCCACGAACAACGCTACTACTACAGATTTTAGCAGCAGCGTGTTTTGCCTCCCCACGCTACTGTTAAAGCTATTTTCACCTAACCCCCCTCCCCCGCGCGGCCTAATTCCCTCTCCTTTGCTTCCTTCCCCAATTCTCCTCTACTATTCCTCGTCGCCTCCGCCTCGCCGCCGTCTCCCCCGACCCCACCTCGCCGCCGTCTCCCCCGACCCCGCCTCGCCCCGCCTCGGTGCCGCCGTCTCCCCCGACCCCATCTCTCTCCCCGCCCTCTGTAAGCACTCTCCCCTTCCGATCCCTCTTCTTTGCTTAGTATGAACCCTAGCTATTTAGTGCTAGTTAGTATGAACCCTAGGCTATTTTTAGTGCTAGTTAGTTAATTACTTATATGGTAATTAGGGCAGTAGTTCCTAGGTACTAATTAGTTAGTAAGAACTAGGTACTAATTAGGTATTAGGTACCATGAGTATTATTTATAGTAAGTTTATTTTTAGTAACAACTAATTGAATTAATAGAACTCGTTAGTAAGAACTTGTTGCTAGTTTTTAGTTAAAGCAATTTTTCTCGCATCGACGTGGACGATGCCTATCCCACATCCTGGTCGTCGACTCGGAGGAGGACGACACCTGCTTGACCAGATGGGCCATGTCCGGGACTGGGCTCCTCCGGGGTGGTACTGGGAGGCGCCACCTACCGGGGGGCGCAGGTTGGTGAGGAGCCAGCCTATCATTGACCCGAACCTTCTTAGGTGGCGGTCACATGGGCCAGTGACAGTCCAGAGGCGAGGACTCCGCGGAGGTGGTGCGTCACCGTGTCAGTGAGGAGGACGCGCACGTCTGTCGCTACTTGTTTGCATTGGAGCACAGGTTCTCTAATACCTGGCAGGTTCTCCAGGGATCTCACTGGAGCTATGATCCCATGATGGTTCCTTCTCTGTGGGTGTCCACCGCCCGCGCCAATACCCGTCGTGTGCTAGGGTTTTAGTTGAACTAGTGATGTTATATGTATGACACTATTCGGGATGTATTAGTGATAATATTCGATGATGTACGGACGCATGAGGTGATTTACTTTTGCTTATTGAATGCATGCTACTTAGCAGTCCTATAAGATATTTTGAAATGTATATCTTGTGTTGCTCAATATCCAAGTGGTCGGTCATGTTTGCAGGTTACACCTCCGAGTGGCCTATGTTTTGCCGGAGTGTTGATTCATTTCCGTTTCGGCAAATTTCAGGCGCTCGATATGTCCTATTTTAGCAAAGGTCATACCGGCTTTTTCCGTGAATTTTGGCATGACTTTTGCCAGAATATGTAGGAAATATCGAGTGCCCCGGATTTGTGTGTTAAGTATCCTGGTAGTTGTCTTCGATCGATTTTCAATTAATATTTTAACTATGAACATAGGAAATGTCTGACGACAAAAAGGATTTCGGTATTTGCAAATACTGTGAAGACGAGCGCGGCCTGTGCGACGGAATCTTCCTAGATGATGATAGGCGCTTTAGCATCAAGCTGGATGAGAACTTCGAAGTGGATACAGTAAGTCACAACGACAAGTCTTTTTTCATAATTAAGCATGACATCTACTTCATTTGCTTCAACTTATATTTTTTTACTATTCTACTAGCATATCCCCTGCCATGCAAGAGTTTTTGTATTGGATAAGATAGGTATCAGTCATACTATGGAGGTAAAGAAAGTTTACTTGAAGACCAAGCATGGTTATATTTTCCATGCAAAATTATACAATTCAGACGACTACACCTATTTTGGATGCAAAACATGGCGAGCACTATGCAAGACTTATGCATTTGAGCCTGATATGGTTATCACCTTTGATATTCGTCCGGAAGATGATATTGAAGGTAATACCGACATCTGGGTCGATGTGCAGATGCCTCCAGTTACACCATTATGTATGTTTCTCAACCATATTTATGTCTTTGATATTGTTTATTCAAAAATAGTTGACAACTAATTTGTATTCTCAGCTTATTTCGGTGCAAGCAAACATGTCCAGCGCTTGGTAGACAGGACCTACTACTGTCCCGGGGCTGAACTAAACAGTGAGGAGCCAAGTCATTATGTTTCATGGCTTGAGTATCTTGATACTGTGAAGACAAATTTTCTTCCTGCACTTAGAAATGTTAGTACTGAAAACGTGCGACCAATAGTGTTCGTAATGAACTATGGTCAAATCTATTTAGGAAGGATGGTAAGATTTTTACTATTTATCCTTAGTGCATCTTCTCCATACATTATTTGTGAAGCTAAACTTCATTGCTAAGTATGTTACCATACGATGTTCTTCAACAGGGACTCCCAATGAATGTTGTGCCTTATGGGATCGAGACAAAAGGTACCATGAGTATTATTAGCTTACGGCCAAGATATCCTACATGTTACTTTAGTGCATTCAAGATCAGCGATGAATGCTTAATGGTGCAAGACTGGACCAAATATGTGATGGGGGAGCGCAGAGAAGTACTAGGGGGCAGCAAATAGATGTGCTACCCACAATTAGGAGACAGGTTCATCTGCATGCTCCAAATTGATCAAGGAGGAGAGCTACACATGTTTTATGTTATTTTACCTAAGAGAGAGCAGCAGGAGTGATTAGCTAGCTAGAAATGAGTTTGAGGATGATGATGTGCTACACTATTACTATGATGATAAAATAGCTAGTGTTGGTGGTACTGACTATGATGATTATTATTAGCTAGTGTTGGTGGTGATTAGCTAGCTAGAATGAGAGTTTGAAGATGATGATGTGTGCTACACTATGACTATGATGATTAAATAGCTAATGTTGGTGGTAATGACTATGATGATGATTAAATATCTTGTGTTGGCGGATTAGATTCAAGGAGGCAACATGTGTTGCACATCGAAAGTACTACTAGTACAAACTAGATCAAGTTTGGATTTGTAGTATACATTTGACATGCACCACATATTGCCTCCACTTGAAACTAATCCACCTTCATTTGACACACTGATATGGACATAATGATGTAAACCTCATAACTGGTATTGTACCAATATTTGTATGACGGCGCATAAATACACTAAAAATAAAAAATAAAAAAAAGAATACTAGTAGCGATGGACAGAAAATGCGCTGCCAGTAGTTACATTAGCAGTAGCGTGGGATTGAACAAACGCTGCAGCTACTTGTCCTAGCAATAGCTGTAGCGCCTTATTGGTAGCGCGCCTACCCGCGCTACTAGTGGGCACAAAACCAGCGCTACTACTAGGGTTTTCCCTAGTAGTGATATCTTTTCATGCAAGGAACTGCGTCCATATTATAGGAAAAAAATGATTCTCCCCCTGACTGCTGGGACCCACCAGCTACATCTTCGCACACAAGGAAGTGCGTCCATATTATGGAAAAACGATTCGCCCCCTGACTGCTAGGACCCACCAGCTACATCTTCACACGCAAGGAAGTGCCTGACTGTCGGGACCCACCCGGTCAAAGCATACGTAGCGTTGTCATTCTGATCACGAACATGTACGTACATACTGGTCGATCGGTCTATCTACAAGCTGCAGCGATGAACCGTGGCCGTGTAAGGAAGGGCACGTGTTGTAGTAGAGGCACGCACATGTGGTAGTAGAGGCGAACACGTGGCATGTACACATACATACATCAGCCATGTTGCAAGAAAGTAAATACGGCCACGTACGTACATACGGGAGGGGTCTCGAATGCCTACTTGCACATATGTATGGCCAGGGCTCGTGTACATGGTTGGGTCAGAACGGAGAAACTGCGTCGTCGTCGTGTTCATGGGGAGGCATCGTTTTCATCGGGAGGCAATGGAACGCATGATGATCATCGGGAGCCAACCGGCTTGGCTGGAACAGGCGATGGAAACAAGGCCTGGCATACCATGGAATGGAGGAAACGACCTTGTGTTCGACCGGCCATGGTGGAAACGGGATCCTGTTCATCGGGAGTGGTCTGGCGTACCGCAAAACGGAGGAAATGGACCACCTACGGTCGAAACGGGGTCCTGTTAATCAGGAGGGGTGTGGCGTACCGCAAAACGGAGGAAACAGACTTGTGTTGGAGCGCTACAGTCTAAACGGGGGTCCTGTTCATCGGGAGGGGTGTGGCATACCGCAAAACGGGACTCCACGGGATAATGTTCATCTCCACCGCCGAGTGCCTCCACGGGCTACTGTTCATCCACCGTCGACCTCCTCCAGCCTCCACCTGCGACTGTTCATCCAACCTCCACCATGCGCTCCTCCATCGGCTACTCTTCAACCAGCCCTCTCCACAGGGTTCCTGTTAAACCACCCCTCCACGGGCTACAGTTCATCCAGCCCTCTGCCGGCTACTGTTCAACCAGCCCTCCACTGGCTACTGGTCAACTAGCCCTCCACGGGGTCATGTTCATCCAGCCCTCCACCGGGTCCTGTTCATCCACCGGCTCAATCGATCAGGGTACTATTCATCCAGCGGCAACAGCCTCTACTACCACGGGTTCCTGTTCATCCAACCCCCCACCGGGAACTGTTCATCCAAACCCCCTCAACAATGCTCACTGTTCATCCAGGGAAGGAGGCAGCAGTGTTCGATCGACTTCAGTTAGCATCAGTAGCGAAGGAATCACTCGGGTTCAGTTAACAGCAAGGGATCGATAGATCGGTCGGGTTCAGTAACGCGTAGCCTGCAGTGCAATCGCTCGAGTTCAGTTAGAGCCCAACGCATCGCTCGGGTTCAGTTAGAGCGCAACGCCTCACACACACGCCCGTACGTACGAGAGAAACGCGCATAGCTCGGCCCCCGACCACCCACCGTAACCGGGAACTCCCCTGATATTTTCCTCGCCCCCGTTTCTACCACGGTTTTCCCCATCATGGACGGCCCAAAGAATGTCATGCAGCTGCTTCTCTGGCCTGCCTAGGATGAAAAGCCCATTTTCTTTCATGATTTTTTGTCATAGAAGTAGGAGTCCACCACATCTATGATGATACCAGGTTTTGTCACAATTATCGTCATAGAAGTGTCATAAGTATGACAGAAAAAAATTCGTTCGGCCCGAAATGTCACGAATGTGTCTTTTTTTGTAGTGGGAAAAGTGCGCAAACCTCTACAGAGTGTATAAAGTAATCATGGTTAGTCGTATCCCCGGTTATGGACATATTTGTGTATCTGGTAATTGAATTATTGGTTTGATCTCGTCAGTCTACCTAATTAACTTGTTGGGTCATAATTATTATTTTGGGATTGAGTTGGAGGAACCTTCTCAATAATTTTGAACCAACTTGGTAGTTAAACAACATATATTCCTTTGTTGCATGAAAAAATTAGCTTTATGCAAATGATAACCGTAGAGCCTCCACCAGCCATATATGCAAGTAGTGATAGTTGTTATTTGCTCATTGCTCTATAGTGTTATCTTGCCAGCATATTCCATGAGCTGACCTACACAGGTTGCAACGTATTATGTTGCAGAATTTACAGACAGAGAGTAAGGTGCGCTAGGTCGTTGTCATGCACTCAGTTTTGTCGTGGAGTTGGATAGACTCTTCTACCTTCGAAGATTCCGTTGTTATCTTATTTAGATGGCCTTCAGCCATATTATTGTATAAAGCTCTCTTTTGATACATTTGATGTAATAAGAGTGTAATTGAAACTCTGTTATAAATCCTCGAGTACTGTGTGTGTCAGCAATACCGATCTAGGGATGACACTTAAGCATAGAGACTTGACCATCTGAGGTCTCGTCACTACAAGATGGTTTTAGAGCACACACTGACTGTAGGATGCGACCACTAGGACAAGCCACAGGATACTCTGCTCTACTCATTTCTTACTTCTCTCCAATTTCTACTCTATAGATGGCGTACCCGAGGAACAAGTTCGCTCAACCAGATGAAGACACACCTTTTGGACGACACTTGAAGGAAGTCATTAGGTACCTGAGCATTGGAATACCATGCTTCACCGGGATCTACACCGCCACTCTACCTGAAGAAGAGTGCTTGACGATTCCAGTACATGTTTCAGGAAGGACATTCACACCAGTTACTGAGCCCATAGAGTATTCCTTTGAAGCACCAACCTAGAGTCTGGGAAAGAGCATGGCCGCCCACATTGCCATGGGACGCATCGACAAGGTATACCACAAGGATCTTAAGGACACCATCTACCATATATGTGGACACCGAGATGAGCAATGGGAGATGATTTGCACCAGGAAGGATAGATCCATTGCAGCCTACAACCAGGAGTTAAATCAGCACATTCTTCGTCAGGAGAACCAGACGTGCACTAACATGATAGACATGACGAAAGTGATGACCAGGAACATGGAGCTAGAAGAAGAACTCAAGTCTATAGGCGATGGATACAAAGAAGAAATTGCAGTACTACTTGAGAAGAATGAAGACTTGAAGAAGAAGCTAGGAGTATTCATGCACTAAAAAAAAGACACATCCGTGACATTTTGGGCCGAATGAATTTTTTTTCTATCATACATATGACACTTCTATGACGATAATTGTGACTAAACCCGGTATCATCATAGATGTGGTGGGCTCCTACTTCTATGACAAAAAATCATGATAGAAAATGGGCTTTTCGTCCTGGGCGGGCCGGAGACGCAGCTGCATGACATTCATTGGGTTGTCCATGACGGAAATAACCATGGTAGAAGCGAGGGGGAGGAAAATTTCGGGGACTTCCCGGTTACGGTGGGAGGCCGGGGGCCGAGCGATGCGCGTTTCTCTCGTACACGTACGCGCGTGTGCGTGAGGCGTTGGCTCTAACTGAACCCGAGCGATTGCACTGCAGGCTACGCATTACTGAACCCGAGCGATCGATCGATGGCTGTTAACTGAACCCGATCGAGCAATTCCTTCGCTACTGCTGCTAACTGAAGCCGATCGATGGGATGAACAGTGAGCGTTGCGGGGGGGTTTGGATGAACAGTCAGCGGTGGTGTTGCCTCTGGATGAATAGGACCCCGTGGTGTGGTGGAGGGCTCGATGAACAGTAGACGGTGGAGGGGTGCCCGTGGAGGGGTGGATGAACAGGACCCCGTGGTGTGGAGGGATGGATGAATAGTAGACGGTGGTGGGGTGGTTGAACAGGTCCCCGTGGTGTGGAGGGCTGCATGAACAGTAGACGGTGGAGGGGTGGTTGATCAGTAGCCGGTGGAGTAGCGCGCGGTGGAGGCTGGATGAACAGGAGCCCGTGGATGAACAGTCCCAGGTGGAGGCTGGAGGAGGTCGACGGTGGATGAACAGTAGCTCGTGGAGGCTGGAGGGGGTCGACGGTGGAGATGAACAGTATCCCGTCGAGTCCTGTTTTGCGGTACGCCACACCCCTCCCGATGAACAGGACCCCCGTTTCGACCGTAGCGCTGCAACACAAGTCCGTTTCATCCGTTTTGCGGTACGCCACACCCCTCCCGATCAACAGGACCCCCGTTTCGACCGTAGGAGGTCCGTTTCCTCTGTTTTGCAGTACGCCAGACCCCTGCCGATGACCAGGATCCTATTTTGAACGTGGCCGGTCGAACACAAGGCCGTTTCCTCTGTTCTGCGGTAAGCCAGGCCTCGGTTCCATCGCATGTTCCGTCCAAGCCCTCCCGATGAACACGACGCATTCCGTTGCCTCCCCATGAACACGACGCATTCCGTTGCCTCCCCATGAACACGACGACAACGCTGTTTCTCCATTCCGACCCAGCCATGTACACGAGCCGTCGCCATACGTATACGAGAGTAGGCATTCGAGACCCCGCCCGTATGTACACATACGTGGCCGTATTTTCTTTCTTGCACCCTGGCCGCTGTACGTACGTGTAAATGCTACGTGCGCGCCTCTACTATGACACGTGCGCGCCTCTACATCGACCAGTATGTACGTACACGTTCGCGACCAGAATGACAACGCTACGTATGCTTCGACCAGGTGGGTCCCGACTGTCAGGCACTTCCTTGCCTGCGAAGATGTAGCTGGTCGGTCCCAGCAGTCAGGGGGCGAATTGTTTTTTTTGCCCGGACGCACTTCCTTGCGTGCGAAGATGTAGTTGGTGGGTCCTAGCACTCAAGGGGAAACGTTTTTTTCGCGAAACACGGTGGCCCGTCCGGTGGGTCCCGCTATCAGGTGGAGGAATAATTATTTTGCACGTAATAAGGAGGCACTTCCTTGCTGCAGCTGTGGACCCAACTGTCAGCCTCTCCACGTACAGTCCACGTCCGATGGAAGCCGTTCCTTGACCATGTGGACCACACCGTGCTGAGAGCACCAGGGCGGTGGACGACGGCGAGGCCTAGGAAGGGGATGACGTGGAGCCGGGGAAGACGCGGCAGTGGATGCCCACAAGTAGAGGAATACGAGGGTTCACTGGTTCGCTGCGGTGTGAGGCTGCCGTCGCCGCAGAATAACAGGGGGTGTGGGTGAGTAGAGGGATGGCCTGGCCAGCGGTGGGAGTAGTAGGGGGCGGTGAGGCCTCCGCCACATCGCAGCCGGCCATGGGAGGCAGGAGCACGGGGCATGACTGGCGCTAGTTTGGGCGGCTCGAGCAAGAACACCAGAGGTTGAAGAAGCACTACGGACGTTGGATGGACATCGTACGGTCACTTGAGCTAGAATCATGCATATTGACTAAGTTGACAAAGCCCTCTGTCCCCGTCAACTTTGTAGGCCCACAAGTCAGCCTCCCACCAAGGTGGGTCCCAGCTAGCAGGGGGTATTCGTTTTTTTGAGCGTAATAAGGAGGCACTTCCTTGCGTGCGAAGATATAGCTGGTGGGTCCGAGCTGTCAGCGGCGGTAACGTTTTTTTTCGTGAAATACAGAGGCCCTTTCGGTGGGTCCCTGATGTCAGGGGAGGAATCATTGTTTGGTGCGTAATAAGGAGGCATTACCTTGCGTGCGGCCGTGGACCCAGCTGTCGGCCTCTCCATGTACAGTCCACTTCAGATGCATGTCGGTCGTTGTCCACGTTGACCACGCCGCGCCGAGAGCACCAGGGCGGTGGACGACGGCGAGGCCTAGGAAGGGGATGACACGGAGGCAGGGAAGACTCGGCTGTTGTTTCCCACGCGGAGGGGAGTACGACTGTACGAGGGTTCACTGATTCATCAACCGTCGCCGAAGAATAACAGCAGGTGTGGGTGAGTAGAGGGATGGCTAAGCCAGCGATGGGAGTACGGTCGGGCGGTGAGGCCTGCGAGGCAGCATAGCCGGCCGCAAGGAGGAGGGAGCAGGCAGTCCCCCCGGCGCTTGTTTGAGCGGCTGGAGCAGGAAGAGCAGAGATTGAAGAATCACGATGACTGTTGGATGGACATCAAACAGTCAGTGCTTGTGCGTCAACCTTTTTTAGGAAAGCCTCAAATCTATGGAAAATAGCATACAACCCATCTGCCATTATTTCTACTAATTTACAGCCCATTTGCTAATTCTTAAGGTTTTTTTTGGAGCCCATATTCTTTTTGTTAGCATTACGGCCCATATTGTGGACACGGTTAAAAAATTAATGAAATTTTGCATATTTCGGTGCGGCCCGAACTATTTTTAATCCGTAAGTTTCGACTCACATTCAAACTGATTTTAAAAATAAATGTGTATCAATATAAAATCCAACAAATTCTCCATGCATAAAAATTAATGTAATTAATCTCGAAATGAAAAAAAGATATTCTAAACTAATTGCTGGTTTGATGTGTTTTAAAAATGTACATCCCATTTCTCATTACTGATGGGCCATTTTCTCGGCCAGCCGAATGAAGCTCTCCTCGTCTTGAAAGATTTGCAGCCCAACAGGCCTGACAAAGTGACTTACTTGGCAAATCACAAAAAAACTGGGCTGTGGCCGTGGACCCAGCTGTCAGCCTCTCCACGTACAGTACTCTTCCGATGGAAGTCGGTCGTTGACCACATTGACCATGCCACGCCGAGAGCACCAAGGCGGTGGACGACGGTGAGGCCTAGGAAGGGGACGACGCGGAGCCGGGGAAGACGCGGAAGTGGATGCCCACACGGAGAGCAGTACGAGGGTTCACTGGTTCGGCTACATCGTGAGGCTGCCATCGCCGCAGAGTAACAGGGGGTGTGGGTGAGTAGAGGGATAGCATGGGCCAGCGGTTGGAGTAGTAGGGGGTGGTGAGGCCTCCGCGGCATCACAACCGGCCAAGAGAGGCAGGAGCACGCGGCACGACCGGCGCAGCTTTGGGCGGCTGGAGCAAGAAGACCAGAGGTTGAAGAAGCACTACGGCCGTTGGATGGACATCGTACGGTCACTGGAGCTAGAATCGTTCATATTGACTAAGTTGACACAGCCCTCCATCCTCGTCAACTTAGTAGGCCCACAAGTCAGCCTCCCACCAGGTTGGGTCCCAGCTAGCAGGGGGAGTATTCATTTTTCTGTGCGTAATAAGGAGGCACTTCCGGTGGGTCCGAGCTGACAGCGGGGGGGAATGTTTTTTTCATGAAATACAGTGGTCCGGCCGGTGGGTCCCAGCAGTCAGGGGAAAACCTTTTTTTGCAAAATAAGGTGGCCCGTCCGGTGGGTCCCAGCAGTCAGGAGGGAAACGTTTTTTCCGTGAAATACTGGTGGCCCGTGTGGTGGGTCCCTGCTGTTAGGTGGAGGAATAATTATTTTGCGCATAATAAGGAGGCACTTCCTTGTGGCTGCCGTGGACCCAGCTGTCAGCATCTCCACATACAGTACCCTCGGCGTGATGATTGGAAGCAAATGCAAGTTCATACCAAAAGATCGTTAACAACAATACCAACTTGCGGACGACAAGGAAGTACAACTACCAATACCAAACTAACTTATAATCTTTTTACTCCTAGCCCTACTGTTCGTCTGGTAGAAAATCTTGCAGAGGACCAGCTCCCGCTCCTTCTCTTGCTCCAGGTCCCCGAGGTGGTACTGGTGCATCACCCAGTTGGTCCTCTGCTGGTCGAAGTTCTTGTTGGTGTGCAGCACCAGAACCTTTTTGCTGCCCGTCTGCCGGCTGTTGACCATCACCGGCAAGGTATTGCCGGTCTTGTGCCACATCGCGTGCATGCCGCACTCCGACTGTATCTTGCGACGCGTCCACGCGCCCCTTTTGAACGTCCTAGAATTGCGCTGGAAGAAATGCTTCCTTAGGCCACTCAGTGTGATACCTGCAGTATTGTGTAATACAGGTTTTAGTGTACCTAGTTGGCATTTTCATAACATCTTTGGCATGTTGTAGTCACTTGTTTCACTTTTTATTAACTGTCAAATTGTAATTGCTTCACCAGGTCTACGTCTAAAAATAAAAATAGAGCTATAAACAAAGGAATATGTTTGTGCAAGTAGACGGTCGATCGGTGTCTTACTTGGAAGTTTCTCATGTTGGGTCTAATATATGCCGTGCTCGCTGTCGATGGTTGGTATGAACAAATCGATGAGAGACTGAAATCTCGCGCTGTCAGCTCTCACTTTGGCATCAAGGTGCTCGATCAGCTCCTGATCCATGGGATCAAACTTGACGCCAGCCGGCAGCACGGGCCAATCCTTCTTCGACTTGCATCAGTAACTCCAGTTATATGGTACTCAATGTATGATCAATCGACTGTTTTAAGTGAATGATGAAAGATTTCGACAGATAAATGGTACTCCAAATCTGAAGTCCAGAATACCCGAACACGCCGCCGGGATTCTTGTGTCACCTCACGCGCAGCGTGTTGTCACGTCAATTCAATGTGTGGACATGATGAATAATTTGACCGACGTATACTAGGACTGCTACTGTACTACTTACTAGTCGTATTTAGTGTCACGATTTATACATAGGTTTAACTAACAAGTACGCACTTGAAGCCTAACTGATATATATATATATATGGCTTCTGCATAGCATCTCCATCATCATTATCAGTACATCCTACACAGGTGAGTTAGGATGCACTTGATCCCAGGAAGGTACCTATCCTTGAAACTAGAGGACTGCTTCAAACTAACAAAAGTACATAATATCCAACAAAAGAGGGTCGTGCTACAACAGTAGAATACACGGCTCAGTCTAGATATCAACACGAATCAAGTTGTGCATATTTGCTATTGGCATGAATCACATCGTCGCATGTCGGGTTTGCAAAAGCCATCCATCGCATGGAAGCTTGATGCCTTTCACACACTGAAGATTATCTGGCAACAAGCTGTGTCGACGAGTCTCTGGATACGGTGATTCATGAAACCCATGGTATGATGTGTAAACACAGCCCCCCCTCACGAATGGAAGTTGCATAGAATATTAATCATCGCCAGTGATATGATCGATGATTGGTTCACTACTAGGAAAAGGGCTATAGATTGAATTGACACTAATGGCGCACCAGACATGTGGTGCGCCATTACTATATACTAATGGCGCACCATGTGTTGGTGCGCCATTAGTGTCCAAATAATAATGGCACACCACATCCACGGTGCGTCATTAGTAAATTTTTTTTTAATTTTTTCAAAACTACTAATGGCGCACCGTGGGAGTGGTGCGCCATTACTAGTTGAACTAGTAATGGCGCACCACTCCCACGGTGCGCCATTAGTGAATTTTTTTTAATTTTTTCAAAACTACTAATGGCGCATCGTTGGAGTGGTGCGCCATTAGTAACTTGGCCACCACTTCCACCGAATGCACCCCCCAAGTGGACCGCCTTTTCAGTTTTAAAAAAATAAACAAAAATGATGGAAATGTCAAAAAAATAAAAGAAAATAAGTTTCCCGTGTGATATGTGGTCTAGTTGTTGTGAAAATTTACAAATATGAATTTCGACTTTATTTGCGAAATCTCTCGAGAATTTGTAAAATGGGCATAACTTTTGCGTACGAACTCGGATGAAAAAGTTTTTTATATGAAAAATCATCTCATCGAAAAGTTACATCCGAATTCAAGCGGAAGCTTCTGTCATACCCTTTACATGAGGATTCTTCAGCAGAAGAACAACTCATATTCGCCTTGTCACAGGGCGCCGAGCACAACCTGATGACCTATGAGGCGTACGATATCAATGGCTACACACACTAGTAGAAAACAGGGCTTTGGTCCAGGCCGGGTCAGCCCATTAGTCCCGGTTCAGTCCAGAACCGGGACCTATGTGGGCATTGGTCCCGGTTCATGAGCCCAGGGGGCCGGCCGGGCCACGTGGGCCATTGGTCCCGGTTCATTTGGACCTTTTGGTCCCGGTTGGTGGGATGAACCGGGACCAATGGGCCTCGCTCCTCGCCCACCACCATTGGTCTCGGTTGGTGGCTTGAACCAGGACCAAACGCTCCCCTTTAGTCCCGGCTCATGCCACAAACCGGGAGCAATGAGGTGCCTATATATACCCCTCGCTCGCGAGCAGAGCACCCCAGTGCTCTGTTTTTCTCTGGCCGAGGGGGAGAGGGCTTGGTGGTGCTCTAGCTCACCTCCTATGCACACAAGGTGTTCGATGGAATGCCTGAGCCACACTACTTAAGCTTTCTCCTCTCCAAGCTCGACCTCCAAGCTCCATTTTCCATAATATTTGTCTATGTTTAGCGGTCCGTCACGCCCCGTCCCCGTCTTCACCGCCGTCAATCACCCGCGCCGAGCTCATCGACGGCACCACCGTGGTGAGCCTCTTGTTCTTATCTTCTTTCTGGAAGGAAAAATATTCTTACTTGTATGTTTACATAGATACTTGTATTATTTTCTTACTTTTATTATTGCATCTTCTATAGTGCGATGGTTTTGGTATCCGCCCCCGTCGGCCCTCGTCCTGTCTATGATTCAGATGTGGTATATATATTATCTTTATAACTATTGGTTCATTTATTGTTTATGAAAATTATGCCGACCAACGTGACATAGATTTTATTTATGTAGGATGTATGTGAATCGGAAATGCGAACCGACCCTATTGTCGAGAGGTTAAATTTAGTTGAAGAAGAAAACAATTTGTTGAAGGAAAAAATAAAAAAAATTGAGGAGGAGAAGATGGTATTGGAGTTGCATGTTGCGGATGTCGTCGATGATCACAAGATCAAGATGGATGCAATGCGCTTGAAGATTAGAAAGATTAGAAAATATGCCATTCATACCGAGGCTTGGTATCATTATGCCGTTGGATCAATTGTTACCTTGGTTGCGATTATGATCGCATTTGTTTTCGCATTGAAATGTTTTACATAGTTTCAATGTATGGTTTAATTAATTAGATGCTCTGGAGAGCTATATGTTGTTAGATGAGAACTATGTATGCACTTTGGTTTTAATGTGATGATGAACTTCTATTAATTTGGACACTTAATTATATATAATGCACGCAGATGAACCGGCAATGGATGTACGGTGACAGACACACCCGCGAGTACATTAAGGTCGTGCATGAGTTTCTCGATGCGGCTGAGGCAAACAAGCAGAATGGTTTTATGTGTTGTTCATGCACTGAATGTGGGAATACGAGGTCTTACTCTAACCGAAAAATCCTTCACTCCCACCTGCTTTACAAGGGTTTCATGCCACACTATAATGTTTGGACGAGGTACGGAGAAATAGGGGTTATGATGGAAGACGGCGAAGAAGAAGAGTACGATGAAAAGTATGTGCCCCCTGAATACGGTGATGCTGCAACGGGGGGAGCTGGTGAAGATCAAGAGGAACCAAACGATGTGCCCAATGATGCTGCAATGGGTGAAGCTGCTGAAGATCAATAGGAACCAGACGATGTGCCCGATGATGATGATCTCCGCCGGGTCATTGTCGATGCAAGGACGCAATGCGAAAGTCAAAAGGAGAAGCTGAAGTTCGATCGCATGTTAGAGGATCACAAAAAAGGGTTATACCCCAATTTCGAAGATGGCAACACAAAGCTCGGTACCATACTGGAATTGCTGCAGTGGAAGGCAGAGAATGCTGTGGCTGACAAAGTATTTGAGAAGCTACCGAAAATATTGAAGAAGAAGATTCCAAAGGATAACGAATTGCCCGACAGTACATACGCAGCAAAGAAGGTCGTATGCCCTCTACGATTGGAGGTGTAGAAGATACATGCATGCCCTAATGACTGCATCCTCTACCGCGGTGCATACAAGGATCTGAACGCATGCCCGGTATGCGGTGCATTGCGGTATAAGATCAGACGAGATGACCCTGGTGATGTTGACGGTGAGCCCCCCAGGAAGAGGGTTCCTGCGAAGGTGATGTGGTATGCTCCTATAATACCATGGTTGAAACGTCTGTTCAGAAATGAAGAGCATGCCAAGTTGATGCGATGGCACAGTGAGAACCGAAAGAAAGATGGGAAGTTGAGAGCACCCACTGACGGGTCGCAGTGGAGAAAAATCGAGAGAAAGTACTGGGATGAGTTTGCAAAGGACCCAAGGAATGTATGGTTTGCTTTAAGCGCAGATGGCATTAATCCTTTCGGGGAGTAGAGCAGCAATCACAGCACCTGGCCCGTGACTCTATGTATGTATAACCTTCCTCCTTGGATGTGCATGAAGCGGAAGTTCATTATGATGCCAGTTCTCATCCAAGCCCCTAAGCAACCCGGCAATGAAATTGATGTGTACCTAAGGCCATTAGTTGAAGAACTTTTACAGCTGTGGAATGGAAACGGTGTACGTACGTGGGATGAGCACAGACAGGAGGAATTTAACCTTAAGGCGTTGCTGTTCGTGACCATCAACGATTGGCCCACTCTCAGTATCCTTTCAGGACAGACAAACAAAGGATACCACGCATGCACGCACTATTTAGATGACACTGAAAGTATATACCTGGACAAATGCAGGAAGAATGTGTACCTGGGCCATCGTCGATTTTTTCCGACCAACCATCAATGTCGAAAGAAAGGCAAGCATTTCAAAGGCGAGGCAGATCACCGGAAGAAGCCCGCCATGTGCACTGGTGATCACGTGCTTGCTATGGTCAATGATTTACACTACGTAATCTTGGGAAAGGGTCCCGGTGGACTAGCTGTTCCAAATGACGCTGAGGGACACGCACCCATGTGGAAGAAGAAATCTATATTTTGGGACCTACCCTACTGGAAAGACCTAGAGGTCCGCTGCTCAATCGACGTGATGCACGTGACGAAGAACCTTTGCGTGAACCTGCTAGGCTTCTTGGGCGTGTATGGGAAGACAAAAGATACACCTGAGGCACGGGAGGACCTGCATCATTTGCATGAAAAAGATGGCATGCCTCCGAAGCAGTATAAAGGTCCTGCCAGCTACGCTCTTACGAAAGAAGAGAAAGAAATCTTCTTTGAATGCCTGCTTAGTCTGAAGGTCACGACTGGATTCTCGTTGAATATAAAGGGAATAATAAATATGCCAGAGAAAAAGTTTCAGAACCTAAAGTCTCATGACTGCCACGTGATTATGACGCAACTGCTTCCGGTTGCATTGAGGGGGCTTCTACCGGAAAACGTCCGATTAGCCATTGTGAATCTATGTGCATTCCTCAATGCAATCTCTCAGAAGGTGATCGATCCAGAAATCGTACCAAGGCTAAGGAGTGATGTGGCGCAATGTCTTGTCAGCTTCGAGCTGGTGTTCCCACCATCCTTCTTCAATATCATGACGCACGTCCTAGTTCATCTAGCCGACGAGATTGTCATCCTAGGGCCCGTATTTCTACACAATAAGTTCCCCTTTGAGAGGTTCATGGGAGTCCTAAAGAAATATGTCCGTAACCGCGCTAGGCCAGAAGGAAGCATCTCCTTGGGCCATCAAACAGAGGATGTTATTGGGTTTTGTGTTGACTTCATTCCTGGCCTTAAGAAGATAGGTCTCCCTAAATCGCGGTATGAGGGGAGACTGACTGGAAAAGGCACTCTTGGAAGAGACTCAATAATATGCATGGACGGATATTCTTGGTCTCAAGCACACTACACAGTTCTACAGAAGTCTACCTTGGTGACCCCGTATGTCGATGAACACAAGAACAGTCTGCGGTCCAAACACCCAGAGCAGTGCGACGACTGGATTACATGTGAACACATCACGACTTTCAGCAGTTGGTTGGAAACACGTCTCGGAGGTGACAACACTGTTTGTGATGAGTTGTACTTGTTGTCCAAGGGACCATCTTTGGCTGTATTGACTTACAAAGGATACGAGATAAATGGGAATACGTTTTACATGATCGCCCAAGATCAAAAGAGCACCAACCAAAACAGCGGTGTCCGCTTTGATGCAGCAACCGAGAGCGAAAAGGACACATATTATGGTTACATAGTGGACATATGGGAACTTGACTACGGACCTGATTTTAAGGTCCCTTTGTTGAAGTGCAAATGGGTCAATCTGTTAGGCGGCGGGGTACAGGTGGACCCACAGTACGGAATGACAACAGTGGATCTGAAAAATCTTGGGTACACTGACGAACCGTTCGTCCTAGCCAATGATGTGGCACAGGTTATCTATGTGAAGGACATGTCTACCAAACCGAGAAAAAGAAAAGATAAGGAAGCGAATACATCATACGATGAGCCAAAGCGCCACATAGTTCTTTCAGGAAAAAGGGACATCCTGGGAGTGGACGGCAAGACAGACATGTCTGAAGATTATGAAAAGTTTCATGAAATTCCTCCCTTCAATGTCAAGGCTGACCCAAGCATCCTGATAAACAATGAAGATTATCCATGGTTACGGCGCAATAAGCAAATGGCACAAGCGAAGAAAAAGTGAAGACTTTCTCCCGCAACTATTATGATGATACCATGCCAACTTTGTAACACACGAACATGCTACCATTGTCCGTTTTGTACATGCACATGCTATGTGGGTGAAATTATGATACCATCCCAACTTTCAACTTTTTCAGAGTTCATTTGAAATGCTTTCATGTCTTATGGTTCAAGGTTTTATGTGTTGAGGCAAATGGATCAATATGTCAGGAGGCGGGGTACAGGTAGACCCACAGTACGGTATGACAACAGTGGATCTAAACAATCTTGGGTACACAGACGAACCATTCGTCCTAGCCAATGATGTGGCGCGGTTACTGTCCGAAACTTTGATACTTCGAAAGTGATTGTCCATTTTGTACACGAAGTGCATCAAGTTTTTGTCATAACCCTCTCTACTTTTTGGAACATGCTATGTGGGTGAAATGACGATACCATGCCAAGTTTCAACCTTTTCAGAGTTCATTTTAAATGCTTTCCAATTTCAGGGTCATTTAGCTCAAAGAATGAATTAATAGCAAACAGAATGAACTACAAAACTTTTAAGAAAATAAAAACAATCAATTAAAATATTATGTTATTATCAACTAAAATAAAACTATAATATTCTTCAATAGCAAAAGGAATATAATTTTTGTGACCTAAAATCAAACTATAAGTATTTAATTGTAAGTATAAATAAAAAATAAATAGCCAAAAATAAAAAAATTCTATTTTATAGTAAAGTTATTCATAAACTAGTGATTCACACAAATTTTTAAAAATTCAAATTTAAACTATTCAAAATTTAAAACTAATGCCACTAACAGAAAGTTTATAATTTTTGTGACCTAAAAGCAAAAAGAAATCACTAAAAAACTATAAGTATTTAGTTGTAAGTAGAAATAAAAAAAATAAAAAAAAAAAAAAAATGTAGAAATAAAAAAGAAAAAACCAAAAAAAATGCCACCTACTGGGCCTCCACGGCATGAATACGACTAGAAACCCTACATGGGCCAGGATTCAGGCCCGCATAAGGCCCAATAGGCCCACAGGCAGTAGCAAGTTTAGGCCCGAAAGCCTGCATAAGAGAGGAGCTCGAATGGGGAGGCACACCAGCGCTTATAAACAAGTGCCGGCGCCCTTCAGCTAGCGAGGTGGGACTAAACTTTCGGCCGCGCCAGCGCCAGCACAAGGCCATTGGTACCGGTTGGAGGCACCAACCGGGACCATAGGGGCCGGGGGCATTGGTACCGGTTCGTGGCACCAATCGGGACGATTGCCCCCCTATGGTCCCGGTTCGAGCCACCAACCGGGACCAAAGGCCTCTGCTTCCCGCCCTTTTGGCTGTTGAAAAGAGACCTTTGGTCCCCGTTGGCGGCACCAACCGGGACCATAGGTAGGCATTCGTCCCGGTTCATGCCACGAACCGGGACCATTGCTGTGGGTATATACGGTAGCACTTTTGAAAATTTCGCCAACCGCTCCCATTCCCCCCCGACGCCGCGAGGCCGTTCGTCGTCGTCGTCGCCGCCCCGAGCCCGTCGTCGCCCGCTCCCCGTCGCCGTCGCCCCGCGCCGCCGCAGGCCTTCTCCCCGTCGCTACGTGCGCCGTCGGCGGCCTCCTCCTCGTCGCTGCGTGCGCCATCTCCGGCCCCCTCCCCATCGCTCCGCACCGCGTCACCGGCCTCCTTCCCCGTCCCCAGCCTCCTCCCCGTCGCGCCCCCAGTGAGCTCCCCCCTTCCCATCGATCCCTGTCACTCTGACCATCGCCGCCGTCGCTGCTCTCTGTGTGTGATAAAAAATTTCATATGTGTATATGTATATGCTCAAATGTATTTGGATTTGGCTATGTATGTATGTATATTCTCATATGTATATATGTATGTATGTATGTATGTATGTATATGCTCTCTGTATATGGATTTGGCTATGTATATGCTCTCTGTATATGCTCATATGTATTTATGTTCATATAGCATTTTTTCTATATATGAATTATTATTTTGTTCATGGATATATGCTAAAGAAAACGAGGGGGTGATAGATGATGATGAGGGGTCGAGAGGGGGACGAGAGGTCGAGAGGGGTCGAGGGGAGAAAAAAATGTTATCAGGGACGAGGGTCGTCGAGGGGTCGAGAGAGGGACGAGGGGTCGAGAGGGGTACGAACCAGGACCAATACTCGGTGTATATAAGCAGGACTTAGAAAGAAGAAGAGGAGAGGAAGAAGAGGAGAAATAAATAAGATGAAGAAAAAAGAAGAAAAAGAAGAGGAGAAGAAGAAAGGAATAGTGGAGAAGAAGAGAAAATAGAATATATTCTATTTTTTCTTCTTCTCCACTATTCCTATCTTCTTCTCCTCTTTTTTTACTTCTTTTTTTTCTTCGATCTTCTCCTCTAGCTATTCCTTTCTTCTTCTCCTCTTTTCTTCTTCTTCTTCTTCTTCTTCTTCTTAATTTTTATCGGGAACGAGGGTGTCGAGGATCGCCGAGGGGTCGAGGGTCGGGAACTAGGGTAGAGGGTCGAGGGTCGTTAAGGGGTCAAGGGTCAAGGGTTTTAGGGTCGAGGGTTCGAGGGTTCTATAGGGTCGAGGGATCGAGGGTCGAGGGTTCCAGGGTCGTCTAGGGGTCGAGGGTTCCAAGGTAGTCGAGGGTTCGAGGGTTCGAGGATCGCCGAGGGGTCGAGAGAGGTTTCCTAGTGTCAAAGTATTGAAGAAATCCATGGCTTCATCATTAGCCGGAAGTAACCAGGGCATGACGAAGTCCTCCAAAGTTATTTTGGAATGGTGTCCCGGATAGGATAATTTGCCTTTTTATGAATTTCAGCAAAGGCCTTCCAAATAACGATATTGGGACGGTTCTTGCTGAACTTTGTACCAAAAAGCGAATTATCCTATCTAGGACTCCGTTCCAAAATAACTTTGGAGAGCTTCGTACCATCATGCACCTGTTACTTGAACCTAATGATGAAGACATGGTTTTGTTGAAACCTTTGACACTAGGCAACCTCCCGACCCCTCGGCGATCCTCTCGAACATGAGAGGAAGAAGAGGATAAAAAAAGAAGAGGAAGAAGAAAAAAAAGAGGAGAAGAAAGAATAGAGGAGTTCTTCTCCTCTATTCTTTCTTCTCCTCTTTTTTTCTTCTTCTAACTCTTTTTTTATCGGGAACGAGGTTCGTCGAGGGACATAGATGTAGTGTCATCGTTGTCGATATATACCCCCTCCCGATAGCTTCAACACGTGGGGGGGTCGATATTACCCCCTCCTCGAAGCGTTCTCGAGGCCACCCCAAACCCTTGGAGCGTTGTCGAGGCCACCCCAAACCCTAGAGAAGCAGCGTCGAGGCCACTAATTAATATATATGATTCCTTACTATGATTAGGTAGCTAGTTCTATGTTTGCCACTAATATATTCATCTGTCATGTTTGAATAATAATTGCCATGTTGTAAATATTTGTAGAAACTATGGACACCGCCCGAGACGAAGCAAAAGAACCGTTGTTGAGGGACATAATCGCAGAAGGAAGTGATGCCGTCTCGTTGTTTCTCAACGACACCGTTGTTCTGGAAGGAGAGGGTGAAGAAGCTGGCTATGGTGACCTAATGCCGGTGCAAGAAGAAGAACATGAGGACGGCTCCGGTGACTCAATGCCGGTGCAAGAAGAAGAACATGAAGGAGACCATGAGCTGCTTCAGCCGGAGCATGCCTTGACGGCTCCTGCCAGCTATCCCGTGGATGCTATCACGGAGTCTCAAAATTGCCACCTTATGACGCAATGGATGAATTTGAAGGTCAAGGCGGCTGTTGGCTCTGTTTATCCTACTGAACCCGGCGCAACTTTTCACTGTCGGCCGATTCCAGAAGGTTATGCTAGGGTGATGGTGGATGAAATAATGGAGGGATTTGAGGACCTCCAGCTTGACCACCCTACCGATGAAGGGGAGACTCGGCTGGGGTCTGCTCTCTGAAGACTCCATGCCTATGGCGGAAGGAGCTCGTCAACCTTCCGAACTGGACGCCTCCGCCTCCTCCTCCTCCTCCTCCTCCGGTGAGTCAGGGCACTCCGCCTCCTCCACCGCCTCCTCCTCTGGCGAGTGACGATCAGGGCACTCGACCAGCTCCTTCTCCAGCGCGTGGCGGCACTCCGCCTCCTTCTCCACCTGCGCCGGCGCGCCCGACCAGCCAGCCTCCTCCTTCTCCGCCTCGTTAGCAAGGGCAGAAGAGACCTTTCGCCACTCTGGTTGCTCCGGCACGTCGTAGTCCTTCTCCTCCGCCTCGTAAGCAAGTAAAGAAGACAACCGCTCCGTCTGCTCGGCCGGCGTCTAGCAGTACAGCCAGAGGCGGGAGGACATACAGATTCGGTCCTTCTCTGAAGACTCCAGAGAAGTTACCATACGAGAGGACCCCGGAGGAGAACGCCGAGATCGCACGAACCGAAGTGGATGACTGGTTTCAAGGGTTGAAAGCAAAGAGACATCCACTTCCGGAGGAGAAGGTAGATCCGGTGAAAGCGAAGCGCACTCTGGCTGCCCTGACAAAACCACCAAAGTCTCCGCCGAAAGGAAACTATGAGCGCATTATTGGAAAGGAATTTGCCGAAGTAGAGCGGTCGGGAAGTACTGTCAGTGATCAAAGGCTGAAAGAACGACGAGCTGGGAAACAAATTGCCCAGCTCGGCGAACAAGCGAAGAAATCGTGCCCCCCGCTCAAGGTGCCTAGCCACAACGTCGCTAATGATCCTAGGATGGTGCCCGGTTATAGCAATCTTGCAGATTACCTGCCCGACTATGTACATTATGAACCCATGGACGTGCAGATACAAAGATATGAGTACGGGAAGCCTCTCGTCAAAGATGAAAGATCTCTATCAACGATGATGAGAAGATTGCATGATTGGTAATTGAAAATCTGCAGAGACTCTGGGGGGAGGAGTACTTTGTATGTGAAAGTTAAAAAGGAGCATGACCTCGTTGGAACTGAACTGTTGCATGTTCCATTTGAGGAGTTCTATCAGTTTTTCAATCAATTGGCCCTCGATAAAACAACGGTCGCCTGCTACTGTCTGTAAGTAGTACTACTTCTGTCATTAAGTCTCTCTATATAGCTCAGCTCTTTCATTGCATGTATTTATAATCATCCTCACTATATTATACAGATTGAAGATCGCCGAATTGATGAAAAGATAAGTCGGTCTCACAGATGCAACTCAGGTTAAATTTCATGCCGCAGCTACCGAGGCCAACTTGCTACGATCGTTCGTAATAAATGAAAATAAAGATATAATACTCTTTCCTTACAACTTCAAGTGAGTGTTACTGTCCTGTGCGTATTCGGTTTCCCTTATATATTAGTCAAGGTTATAGTAATGTAATTGATGAGTTATGCATGCGTGTGCAGTTTCCACTATATTCTCCTAGAGATTAAGCTTGAGCAGGGACTAGTAACCGTCTTAGACTCAAGACGAAAAGATCCCCAGGACTATGCAGACATGACTCAAATACTCGAGAATTAAGTTAAATCGATCATTATCCACCATATCAGCAACTTTGTTCATTCCCTGATATATCAAGTAATTGTTTTCTTTGTCCGGAAGGGTTTGGAGAAAATTCACCAGAAAAGCTCCGGGACTGCCAAAGGACTGCAATTTAGACACCCGAAAGTAAGTACTATAGTAGCATGTTCCGCACATCTACTAATCATTCAAGCGCTAGTTTCATCAATACCATTTGGCATTCTTGCTTATCAGTTTGATTGACCTCTGTTTCTTGTAAAGTGGTTGTGGCAGGAACAAGGGAATGATTTCTGTGGATACTACGTTTGTGAGTCCATCCGCCACACGACCTGTGAGCGGGGCTACACTGACGAACAATATGAAGTACGTAAATAACAACATTCACAATTTTATTTTATTACCATCATTTGTGTTGAGTTTCATTCATTCATATATATATGTATTGACCCCCTTCTTTAAATTAGATGTTTCGGAAGCGGGATGAACTCCTAGCACCAGCTCGTATGCGAGCAATTCAAGAGGAATTGGCGGCATTCTTTCTTGACCACGTGATCCCTGAAGACGGAGAATTCTATGTGGACCCTGAGTCCGTATGATTATATTTGTAAGAGATAATTATTGTATATATGTAGCTGGTAGTGTCGGATAGATATACGAGAACTTGTTGTTCGACCAATCTCTCGGAGAAGGAGAGGTGGTCGATATCACTTCTCTCTGTATGCATATATGTTCATGACGATCTTCTGTTTCCTTCGTTTGCTTACTAGCTAGCTTGCGTGTCTAGTCCTCTCTATTAATTATAGCTAGATAACACAATATATGAAACACCTAAATTAACCCCCCAAAACCCCCAAACACTCCCCCTTTCAAAAAAAAAACCAAAACCCCAACCACAGAAATTCTGTCATCCTTTTTAACTATGTCACAAACAAATTGTTCCTTCTTCTGTATTTGAAGTAATGACTGTTCATAAGCTGAGGCATGGATTTAGTTGTTTCTTTGCTGTATCATTATATCTGGATGATTTTTTGTTTGGTGACCTATTATATCGGGAATGGAAGCTCACATAAGTTGAGCTGATTTTTTTCCATATGAAAGCAGAGGACCATATGGTCTGTGGCTGGGTTTTGTCTCCGACCATTGTGTCGTGATGAATTTGCAGGTACCCCGAGAGGCCCTTGAGTCTCCCGGAATGTCAATTAACTTCCGTTCCGGCAAATTCGGGTACTCCATATGTCCTATTTTCAGCAAAGGTCATGCTGAAATTTTCCGTGAATTTTAGCATGACTTTGCTAAAAATAGGACATATGGGGTACTTGCGACTAATGCATGGGCCGGGGTATCGTAGTACTTAGTTAAGTAGGATCAACTGCCCCGCCATTCTTGCTGCATTAAACCATAGGTGGCAATAGAGCCAAGTGATTAGGCCCAACTTAGAATTCTCCTTAGCATCGATAAACCCTAGATGATAAACCCAACATAGGTGGCAATAGAGCCAAGTGATTAGTGCCAAGTGATTAGGCCCAACCTAGGGTGCCTCGGCATCGATAAACCCTAAATGATGAAAACTTAACTTGGCTTCTATAGGGTGCCTCGGTGTCGATGAGAACCTAAATGATGTACGCTTAGGCTTTTAGGGTGCCTCGGCGTCGACAAAACCTAAATGATGAAAGCTTAGGCTTTTAGGGTGCCTCGACGTCGACAAACCCTAAATGATAAAACCTTGGCTTTTAGGGTGCCTCAGTGTCGATAAGAACCTAAATGATGAAAGCTTAGGCTTTTAGGGTGCCTCAGCGTCGACAAACCCTAAATGATAAAAGCTTAGCTTTTAGGATGCCTCGGTGTCGACAAACCCTAAATGATGTAGTTTTGAATTATGAACGTAGGATATGTTGTCATCATCATCGGATGACGAAAGTCTCCCGGCGGAGTGCGACTGGTGCCACGACGATCGAGGTCTGTGAGACATGCCTCACCTGGACGATGATCGGCGCTTCAGCATTAAGCTCGAGGAGACCTTCGAAGCTGAAATGGTACACAACGATGACAAGTGTTATTTTCATAATTAAGCATGACTTCAACTATTTCAACGTGTAATTTTCATCTTTTACAATTCGAGTATAGCTTATCCCATGCCATGCAAGACGCTATGTCTTGGAGAGGATGGATTTTGTAGACCATGAAATTTCTGAAACAAAGAAAATTCACCTAAGGACTCATCACGATGTGGACTTTGAAGTAAATCTATATAATTCTGAGAGCGTAACCCAATTTGGTTGCAAAAATTGGTAAGCATTTTGCAAGATGTATGGTTTTGATGAGGGTATGCTTATCACCATGGATCTTGGTAATCCTGACATCAACCAAGACAATATGGACATGTGGGTCCTTGTTGATATGCCTCCAGTTCTACCGCTATGTGAGTTTCTCAAACATAGTTATTAGCTAATTTATATTGTTTATTTCAAAATAGTTGATAGCTTATTTCCATTGACAACTTATTTTTATTGTTCAAAGAATGGCGGGAGATGGTAGACAAAACCCACTACACTGATGGCTCCGAATTAATAACTTACAAGGAGAAAAATCATCTGGTCGGATTTTGTACTGACATTGAGAATTACATTATCCACAATCAAACTCCTCAACATTATGGTAAATACGTGCCACTAGTGCATGTGTTCAACTACGGTAACTACCATGGAGATACCCTGGTAAGATTTTTACTATTACGACATCCATGCATCTTTTGCATACTTCTAAAACTAGTACATAATTGCTAACTATGAAGTTATTACTATGTTTTTCAATAGATAATCCCAGAGAATTGTGTGCCTCATATGATGTATCAGAAAGGTAGTCTTAATGTTTTGAACATACAACCAGGTCGTCCTACGAATCTCAACTGTCCATACGAGATTTCTAAAAGAAGTGGAGACATGAAAATCAAAGGATGGAAAAAATGTATGGACAGTCGTAAGGAGCTTCTTGGAAGCAAAAGGAAGTGAAGTGCAAGAATTGGAGATAGGATGTTCTCCATTCTCCATAATGGAGAGTCAGGGTCTATATTGTTTTATGCTATTTTAGCTTAAATGGGGTATTTAGGTCCTGCCTAATACTGATGATCATGTGCTAAGAACAATTAAGTAGGGTTGGTTCCATGACTATCAATATGATGATCGTATGAATTGTTATGAATAACGATTAGAAGTTGTATGATGATGATTAGTAGGACATGTTAGGATTAGTATTACTTCCGACAAACTTGATACTCGTGGTCTCGAGACTTGTAATGTTTTATCTTTGTTCGGTCTTTTGAATTCGGAGACTAATATGATGAATTGTATTCAGAGACTAATCTTCTATTGTATTCGATGAATCTGCTATTGCTGTGTGCTACTGTCTATATTCTGTCAAATAATATATTTTGTAACCTGTGCAAAATTCAGAAAAGTAAAAAAAACCTAATATTCATACTAATGGTGCATCACTACAGAGTGCGCCATTAGTATGCCAAGTATACTAATGGCGCATCCATCCGCAGTGCGCCATTAGTTTGCCAAAGCACATGGTTAAATATGGCCCTGGGAGGCATACTAATGGCGCATGGTGTTATATACTAATGGTGCACTGGGTGGTGCGCCATTAGTATACCAAATACTAAAGTGGCATGATACTAACAGTGCACCAGTGATGCGCCATTAGTAGGCAAAACTAATGCGCCATTAGTAGGCCTTTTCCTAGTAGTGGTTGGATGATCGGATAATTGAGCCCGAGGAACAAGGAATGGTTGCCGAGGCTGTAAACCCGCCTCCAGTTGAATACACCTGGCCCAACGGAGCTGGGATCTTTCTCGAACACGAAGCAGGCGAGAGCACTATGGTCGTTGGATGGACATCGTTGACCATGCCGCGCCGTGAGCACCAGGGCGGTGGACAACGGCGAGGCCTACGAAGGGAACGACACGGAGCCGGGCAAGACACGGTAGTGGCTGCCCACGCGGTGGAGAGTACGAGGGTTGACTGGTTCGGGTACCATCGCTGGAAAATAACAGGAGGTGTGGGTGAATAGAGGGATAGACAGGCTAGGGATGCGAGTATGATGTGGCCGTGAGGCCTTCCCGGCAGCACTGCCGGCCACGGGAGGCGGGAGCAGGCGGTTCCAACGGCCCTGGGAGAGTCGATTGCCGTTAGATTGACATCTATCGGTCTGACGCTGGTAGAGTCGATTGTTGACTAAGTTTCTTTTTTGAGAAACCTTGTGTACGCATGAACTTAGTAGGCCCACAAGTCAGCCTCCAAATTTGTGGTATACAACATAAAGCCCATTTGCTATTTTTTATAATTTGCAGCCCATTTGCTAATTCTTAAGTAATTTATTACAGCCCATTTTCTGCCCAGGGCCACGGTCAAAAAGTCCAACCTTATTTTGCATATTTCGGTGGAGTCCGAACTGGTGTAATCCCGAAATGATAAAAAAATTAAGAACTTATTGATTTTACAAAAAAAATCGTTTTGTTTTTGTAAGCAAATAAGACGTGGGACAATTTAGTTGGTTTAGGAGAAAACTAGTTGTAAAAAAATCAGCGATGGGTGGGAAAAAACAACAAAAATAAGGATTTAAATATGAAAAGGGAATTTTATATGTGTTTCAATATAATGATACGTGTATATGAACTAGTAATACTATAGATAGAGATTAGAAAACGGATGTAGGGCATGCGTTTCAAGAGGAAAATAGAACTGGGTTGTGTGTTTGATTCAGTAAAAAAACAGCCTGCGGATGTTGTAAGACAAAATATAACTAACGCTGGCGGGCCAGAGGCCAGTAGATACCTGCTGGATCTTTGTGCCCCGTTGTCGTCATGGGCTGGGCCTGTTAAAAAGAAAACAACCCTGGGCAATCTACAGCCCAGTTGAAACTTGCTCGACCTGAAAAAACAATATACGTGCTCAATAAACGAGAGAATTCTGCAAGTACAGACTAATAACTGGGATGCAGCACGGATATTGTTTTTTTATCGTGATAATAAGTGCATGCACTTGTTTCGAAAAAATCGGAGAATTGGGAATTCAAACGGCGGGTGCTTATGCTACCCATCAAATAAAAATCATGTGCCTGAAATTTCGTTTCGAAACAAATGATTTAGCTTTATATCCATGTCGACCCTCGGCGTGATGGTTGGAAGCAAATGAAAGTTCATACCAAAAGATCGTTAACAACAATACCAACTTGCTGACGACAAGGTAGTACAACTACCTATACCAAACTAACTTATAATCTTTTTACTCCTGGCCCTAGTGTTCGTCTGGTAGAAAATCTTGCAGAGGACCAGCTCCCGCTCCTTCTCTTGCTCCAGGTCCCCGACGTGGTACTGGTGCATCACCCAGTTGGTCCTCTGCTGGTCGAAGTCCTTGTTGGTGTGCAGCACCAGAACCTTTTTGCTGCTCGTCTGCCGGCCGTTGACCATCACCGGCAAGGTATTGCCGGTCTTGTGCCACATCGCGTGCATGCTGCACTTCGACTGTATCTTGCGACGCGTCCACGCGCCCCTTTTGAATGCCCTAGAATTGCGCTGGAAGAAATGCTTCCTTAGGCTACTCAGTGTGATACCTGCAGTATTGTGGAATACAGGTTTTAGTGTAGCTAGTTGGCATTTTCATAATATCTTTGGCATGTTGCAGTCACTTGTTTCACTATTTATTAACTGTCAAATTGTAATTGCTTCACCAGGTCTGCGTCTAAAAAGAAAAATAGAGCTATAAACAAAGGAATATGTTTGTGCAAGTAGATGGTCGATCAGTGTCTTACCTGGAAGTTTCTCAGGTTGGGTGTAACATATGCCGTGCTCGCTGTCGATGGTTGGTATGAACAAATCGATGAGACACTGAAATCTCGCGCTGTCAGCACTCACTTTGGCATCAAGGTGTTCGATCCGCTCCTGATCCATGGGATCGAACTTGACGCCAGCTGGTAGCATGGGCCAATCCTTCTTTGACATGCATCGGTAACTCCAGTTATATGGTACTCAATGTATGATCAATCGACTGTTTTAAGTGAATGATGAAAGATTTCGATAGATAAGTGGTACTCCAAATCTGAAGTCCAGAATACCCGAACACGCCGCCGGGATTCTTGTGTCACCTCACACGCAGCGTGTTGTCACGTCAATCCAATGTGTGGATATGATGAATAATTTGACCGACGTATACTAGTACTGCTACTGTACTACTTACTAGTCGTATTTAGTGTCACGATTTATACATAGGTTTAACTAACAAGTACGCACTTGAAGCCTAACTGATATATATATGGCTTCTGCATAGCATCTCCATCATCATTATCAGTACATCCTACGTAGGTGGTTTAGGATGCACTTGATCCCAGGAAGGTATCTATCCTTCAAACCAGAGGAGTGCTTCAAACTAACAAAAGTACATAATATCCAACAAAAGAGGGTCATGCTACAGCAGCAGAATACATGGCTCAGTCTAGATATCAACACGAATCAAGTTGTGCATATTTGCTGTTGGCATGAACCACATCGCCGCATGTCGGGTTTGCAAAAGCCATCCATCGCATGGAAGCTTGATGCCTTTCACACACTGAAGATTATCTGGCAACAAGCTGTTTCGACGAATCTCTGGATACGGTGATTCATGAAACCCATGGTATGATGTGTAAGCACAGCCCCCCTCGCGAATGGAAGTTGCATAGCACAGTAATCATCACCAGTGATATGATTGATGATTGGTTGGATGATCGGATAATTGAGCCCGAGGAACAAGGAATGGTTGCCGAGGCTGTAAACCCGCCTCAAGTTGAATACGCCTGGCCCAACGGAGCTGGGATCTTTCTCGAACACGAAGCAGGCGAGAGCACTACGGCCGTTGGATGGACATCGTTGACCACGCCGCGCCGAGAGCACCAGGGCGGTGGATGACGGCGAGGCATTACGAAGGGAATGACACGGAGCCGGGGAAGACACGGCAGTGGCTGCCCATGCGGTGGAGAGTACGAGGGTTGACTGGGTCGGCTGCCGTCGCCGGAAAATAACAGGAGGTGTGGGTGACTAGATCGATAGACAGGCGAGGGATGCGAGTATGATGGGGCCATGAGGCCTCCCCAGCAGGACTGCCGACCACGGGATGTGGGAGCAGGCGGTTCCGGCGGCGCTGGTTTGGGCGGCTAGGGCGGGAAGATTAGAGACTGAAGAAGCACGATTGCCGTTAGATTGACGTCTAACGGTCTGACGCTGGTAGTGTCGATTGTTGACTAAGTTTCTTTTTTGAGAAACCTTGTGTATACATGAACTTAGTAGGCCCACAAGTCAGCCTCCGAATCTGTGGTAGACAACATAAAGCCAATTTGCTATTATTTTTAATTTGCAGCCCATTTGCTAATTCTTAAATAATGTATTACAGCCCATTTTCTGCCCAGGACCACAGTCAAAAAGTCCAACCTTATTTTGCATATTTCGGTGGAGTCCGAACTGTTGTAATCCCGAAATGATAAACATTTTTTAAGAACTATTGATTTGCCAAAAAATAGTTTTGTTCCTGTAAGCAAATAAGGCGTGGGACAATTTAGTTGGTTTAAGGGAAAACCAGTGGTAAAAAAATCTGCGATGGGTGGGAAAAAACAACAAAAATAAGGATGTAAATATGAAAAGGGAATTTTATGTGTGTTTCAATATAATGATACGTGTATATGACCAGGTAAAACTATAGATAGAGATTAGAAAACGGATGTAGGACATGTGTTTCAAGAGGAAAATAGAACTGGGATGTGTGTTTGATTCAGTAAAAAAACTGCCTACGGATGTTGTAAGACAAAATATAACTAACGCTGGCGGGCAAGAGGCCAGTAGATACCTGCTGGATCTTTGTGCCCCATTGTCGTCATGGGCTGGGCCTGTTAAAAAGAAAACAACCCTGGGTAATCTATAGCCCAGTTGAAACTTGCTCGACCTGAAAAAACAATATACGTGCTCAATAAACGAGAGAATTCTGCAAGTACAGGCTGATAACTGGGATGCAGCATGGATATTGTTTTTTTATCATGATAATAAGTGCATGCACTTGTTTCGAAAAAATCGGAGAACTGGGAATTCGAACGGCGGGTGCTTATGCTACCCATCAAATAAAAATCATGTGCCTGAAATTTCGTTTCGAAACAAATGATTTAGCTTTATATCCACGTCGACCCTCGGCGTGATGATTGGAAGCAAATGCAAGTTCATACCAAAAGATCGTTGACAACAATACCAACTTGCAGACGACAAGGTAGTACAACTACCAATACCAAACTAACTTATAATCTTTTTACTCCTAGCCCTAGTGTTCGTCTGGTAGAAAATCTTGCAGAGGACCAGCTCCCGCTCCTTCTCTTGCTCCAGGTCCCCGAGGTGGTACTGGTGCATCACCCAGTTGGTCCTCTGCTGGTCGAAGTTCTTGTTGGTGTGCAGCACCAGAACCTTTTTGCTAACCGTGTGCCGGTCGTTGACCATCACCGGCAAGGTATTGCCGGTCATGTGCCACATCGCGTGCATGCCGGACTCCGATTGTATCTTGCGACGCGTCCACACGCCCCTTTTGAACGCCCTAGAATTGTGGTGGAAGAAATGCTTCCTTAGGCCACTCAGTGTGATACCTGCAGTATTGTGGAATACAGGTTTTAGTGTACCTAGTTGGCATTTTCATAACATCTTTGGCATGTTGCAGTCACTTGTTTCACTTTTTATTAACTGTCAAATTGTAATTGATTCACCAGGTCTGCATCTAAAAAGAAAAATAGAGCTATAAACAAAGGAATATGTTTGTGCAAGTAGATGGCCGATCGGTGTCTTACCTGGAAGTTTCTCAGGTTGGGTGTAACATATGTCGTGCTCGTTGTCGATGGTTGGTATGAACAAATCGATGAGAGACTGAAATCTCGCGCTGTCAGCACTCACTTTGGCATCAAGGTGCTCGATCAGTCCCTGATCCGTGGGATCCAACTTGACGCCAGCCAGCAGCACGGGCCAATCCTTCTTTGACTTGCATCAGTAACTCCAGTTATATGGTACTCAATGTATGATCAATCGACTGTTTTAAGTGAATGATGAAAGATTTCGACACATAAGTGGTACTCCAAATCTGAAGTCCAGAATACCCTAACACGCCGCCGGGATTTTTGTGTCACCTCACGTGCAGCGTGTTGTCACGTCAATTCAATGTGTGGACATGATGAATAATTTGACCAACGTATACTAGTACTGTTATTGTACTACTTACTAGTCGTATTTAGTGTCACGATTTATACATAGGTTTAACTAACAAGTACGCACTTGAAGCCTAACTGATATATATATATATATGGCTTCTGCATAGCATCTCCATCATCATTATCAGTACATCCTACACAGGTGAGTTAGGATGCACTTGATCCCAGGAAGGTACCTATCCTTCAAACCAGAGGACTGCTTCAAACTAACAAAAGTACATAATATCCAACAAAAGAGGGTCATGCTACAGCAGCAGAATACATGGCTCAGTCTAGATATCAACACGAATCAAGTTGTGCATATTTGCTGTTGGCATGAACCACATCGCCGCATGTCGGGTTTGCAAAAGCCATCCATCGCATGGAAGCTTGATGCCTTTCACACACTGAAGATTATCTGGCAACAAGCTGTGTCGATGAATCTCTGGATACGGTGATTCATGAAACCCATGGTATGATGTGTAAACACAGCCCCCCCTCGCGAATGGAAGTTGCATAGCACAGTAATCATCGCCAATGATATGATCGATGATTGGTTGGATGATCGGATAATTGAGCCCGAGGAACAAGGAGTGGTTGCCGAGGCTGTAAACCCGCCTCCAGTTGAATACGCCTGGCACAACGGAGCTGGGATCTTTCTGAGAATTGCAAGGCCGTGGTCATAATCATACGCCAAGTTAAAAACTAAGCCAATGGCTTTCATATTCTAGCAATATGTCATGGTTCAAACATCATGTAACAATGAGAGGAAAACAGCTATGACAGCACCTACTCATATTCTACCATAGCACTTACTACTACTATTCTCATATCAACTCTAAGCAATAACATGCGTTGTTATAAAAATCTTGTAAATGAGAGTAACATATAGCAATCATGAAGTTATGCTCATAATATGTATTCTAACAATCATTAGATGCTAATTGTCCTCATATCAACTCTAACAATAACATGTGTGGTCATAAAAATCTAGGAAATGAGAGGAACATATAGCAATGATGTGGTTATACACATGCTATGCATTCTAAATTTGTAACAAATGAACAGGCAGTCGTATTCATAAGGTAAAGATGAGATGAGATAGAACAATTACACAATGATAGATTCCACCAATATAGGTAGCCAATTTGTGCGTCGACCACGTAAACGATGCCATCATGCACTATAGCATCAGACAGAAATGTTTCCTCAACAGGATTGATGATGAGCCATAACCATGTATGGCGACCGAATTCCGGATAGACTAATCCCTTGTTGAACAAGGCAATGAGCTTGTAATCCATGTAGTCTTCTGATGGTGTGGACACTTCGCAGATTACAACATTCTGCAAATAGAGGTCGAGCAAAAAGCGTGACGCGTCTCATGCGTAGTAGGCAGGAGTGTCCGGTGGGCCGCGAGGCTCGATGGCGACGTTATCCATGGATGGAAGGGTGATCTCTCGCTAGGTGTAGATATCCACGGGACGCCACGGACTACCGGTGTGGTGGATGAGGACGATCCAGTTGGCCTTCATGCTCACCCAATAGTGGTCGCGCATGAAGGACAGGTGGACGGGTAGTGGTAGCATGTCGAGGGGCACCACGGCAACCTCCGTAGGATCGTCAAGTCGGTGTCTGGGCCACCTGCGAGGATCGGGCATCAGCAAGCAGGGTGTCTTGAAAAGAGCCGGCCGGTTGCAGATGAGTAGACGGTACAAAGACACCAAGCATGCGGCCAGACGGACTGTGCTGAGTAGGTCCATACGACTACAGATCTGCTCCAAGAGAACATCGGGGAGGGAATTCCAATCGCGGCTCTGCGTGTCAGTCGGTTCTGCCATTTGGGTTTTCGGTGCCTGCAAGCCAGCGGGGAAGTGGATTATGGGCGGGCGAGCGAAGAAGCTTCTCCTCGTGTGGCCCACCAGTGAGCGGGGGGATATGGTATGCGCGAGCTACCAAGGAAGATGGCGCGGGCGGGCGAGCAGTGAGCGGGGGTAAATGGTGTGCGGCCGACGATGGGGAAGAGAGGAGGAAGAAGAACAGAGGAGGATGAAGAGTGGAAGATGGGGAAGAAAGTGCATTCAATCTCAATTCTACTACTCCCACCGTCTAGGTCTGTAAGTCACCTTACGAAAACCAAATAATCCCAAAACACTTAGGCACCATACATTAACTCCCTTCTCATTTTTGTTTTGTGGCATATCAACCAATAAGATATGTGGGCTGTGCATGCTTTCAATGACTTGAGACTACCAAACATAACCGACTGATTTAGTGACACCAACACGCTGGTTCACCTTATTAATTATGTGTCCCATCGGCTGCAGTGTGTATTGTCACTTCACTGCGAAGACTAGTTGAATAGTTCTCTCTAACTGAGATAGGGAATAAATGGATCGCGAGGACTTCCTTTCTACAGTATCCCTATTCCTCTACGCTCCCTTCACTCATTTTGCTCCATACCTAGTCACTTGTTGAAATATATTGCCAAATGGACATGTCAATGGGAGGGAGTAAGCCCCATGCATGCATGCATGCAACATGCAACACTCACACGTACACATGGACGCACGCAACACTCACGCACCCATGCGGCACACAGCACCTGACGCAACACACATGCTCACGCTCAAGTGCTCAACCTACTCCCTACGTCCGTGAAAGACTGTACATTTAGAGATTTACACATTGACCAGGGCATAATTAATGCCCAATAGTAGCAGACTTATGTGTGCATGCGACCATTGAGATAAGAAGATTAATTGAAGGCCGTTGCATGCTGTAATTTAGGATAGACATGTAGCCTATACCTACAACACAAGTTGGTGCATTAGTCAATCAATAATGATTTAGATTGAAGGCTAAACACATTGGAATTGTAGATGTACATCATGTAGTACACTCTTTGTGGGAAGACCGAGGTAGGACACGTGCATGAACTCACATACACAGCCAGGGCGGTTCGCGCGCAAGGATTGGACTCGTGTCGCGCCTGCGTAAAGTTTTGTTTAACTGATTTCCTTGCTCTACAAACTGACAGGTGGGACCCAGAAACCAGGTGACAATTTAACCAGTCAACAAAGTGCCACGTCTACTATGTGGTCGGTCAGTAGGGTGCAATACGGTGCTTGATGAGCTAGTGATCGCATAATCGCCGCAAAACTATATATAGTGACCGTAAAGAGCGTACTGTTACATATGTTGACCGCCAGTGTATTTTTCTCGTTTCAAATTAAGCCATATAAATCGGAAAGGACGGAGTATGGACTACTACTAGTACTAATACTGCTTTGATGTGTCACGTCAACTCGCCGAACGAGGAGA